>NC_056733.1:1193204234-1193334234 GCF_019279795.1 Protopterus annectens
GGACTGTGTGAACGCGTGCTGATGGCGTTCCATTTTGGCTTTCAGTGTGTTGAGTCACATACATCCGCATACGGTACACATTACGGGCGGACATGTTTGTGTGGCGTCCATTTTACTGTGTGTGCAGGTCAGGAGGTGTCAGTCCATGGGGCCTACACTGTCAAAGTATGTGCTATGCGTTCCCTCTTTGCCAGGGTGTAGGCATATTGGGTACGCCTCTGTCTACCTACTGGGGCTGGCTCAGTGTGTCCATGGCGCTGAACGCCCTGTGCCTGTGCTTGCCCTGGCAGTTGTGGCGGGCTTGGTGGCCCTCCAGCATTATGTCCCTGCAGCAGCTGTTTCCGCAGAATCATATTGTGTAGCATACAACATACTATGAATATGTGGGCACTTGTGCCTGGAGAGTACTGCAAGGCTCCACCGGATGTATCCAAGCACCGGAACCATGATTTCAACATCCCAAACACACGCTCTATGATTATTCTTGTTTGTGCGTGTGCCTCATTATGGCGTTCTTGCATGTGTGTGTGTGCATTTCTGATGGGTGTCATCAACCACGGCTCCAGTGCGTAGCCAGCATCCCCCACAAGGTGACCTTGTGTGATGTCCCCCCTGGCGAATACCTGATACAGCTGTGAGGCATGCCAGATACGGGAGTCGTGGTAGCTTCCAGGGCTGCCAGCACACACATCCATGATAATGCCCTGCGCATTGCACACGACCTGGCAATTGATGGAGGGGTATCCCTTGCGGTTTATGTAGCGTCTACCCTGCTCCCTCCGTGGTGACTTAATTTCTATGTGCGTACAGTCTATCGCACCCAGTACCTCCGGGTATTGTGCCACACTGTGGAAGCGGCGCATATTGCTAGCCAACTCCTCCTGAGATCTGGGGAAATATATGTGCTCATGGGCATGTGATAACATGGCATCCAGGAACTGGTGTAGTACCCTGGATGCTGATGCCTGTGAGATGCCCATTATGTCCCCAGTTGGCCTTTGAAAGGTACCTGTAGCCAGTATTCGCAAGCTCACACATACCTTTGTGTCCACTGGGATGGGCTCCCCTCTGTTGTCTCTTGTTCTCAGGCGCGGCCGGCACAGCTCCACTATTTGCTGTAACATGTCCCTGTCCACCCTGTAGCGCTCTACTATCTCCAGGTCTCGCAGCCCCTGGTAGGTCACCCTTGGTCTGAACACTCTCCTTCTCCTGTGAGGCCTACGGTAGTTGTCGGCACCATCCTTCGCAACTCCGTCTGTCTCTGCCACATACCTATGCATCACGGCCACAGCGGCACCCAGCATATACATATTAAAAGTTCCCCATCTGTTTACACCCTAGGGTGCGGCGTTTGGGAAATCGCGCTGTGTGTTGTGTGCATTCACACTTAATACTGTTGTGCTGTATACCCGGTGATGTCATTGGGTGTGTCTGTGCAGCCGTATCCATGGATTATTTCCGTTGTTTTACGGTTGCTACTGCAACGGTATTGCCTTTAGTGTTACATTACAGTTGCCTGCATTGCCTTGGCTTTGCATCTTACATTACTGCATCCTGCAGGCACATGGCATATGATGCATTTTATCTGCAGCCGCAGTTATGCTACCTCTGTACTTGGCTGTGCTATTTCGGTTCTTTGCTCTTTGCATTTCTACTACATCCCCTACTATCTTTGCATTCATATGCCTCCCTTTCCCGTTATGCAGGGTCTGCATGCAGAGTTACCAGCTGCCGCCGTTTGCCCTTCCTGGATTGATTGGTGTTGATTGCTCATTACGGCTCCGTTTACACTGCTTCCGCATTGGGTCGTATTCTCCGCATTACCTTCCTATATCCGTGGTTGTTGACGGGGAGGCCGTCACATGACTGGTTTGGGGAACGTAGTCATCCTCATGCACATGCATCTGTGCGCGCATTATGTACTCTCAGCGCATCTATTTCCTCACACGCCAGTCCTGATGCTGTGATGTGCATTGTACAGCCCAGATTTGCTGACCTCCAATATCCTTCCTCCTACGGTGGCACACCCTCTGTGGTTGACATGTATCTCGTGTAGGCCACTCCTCGGTGTAGTACCGCTCGCTTGCTCCATCCTTACACGGCGCCGTTTTGCGATTCACTATTATCTGCCTCATTTGCATGGAATTAACTACTAATACATGGTTACGGCGACGAACACCGCCACCACTCCTTGACAACCATTGCGCTGGGGTTGAAGCTTTACATACATACTATGGTGTGTGGTGGCTGTGCAGCTGATGTGTGTTATACTGCTCTTTTAGGACATTGTCATATTATTTCATTGCTTTGCAACTTCTGTGCACATATCCGGGGGGTCTGCTGTTCTTTCTACGTACGTGCCATTTATGTCATTTTTTACATTTTGTGCATATTTTCTTTGGACATTCTCGGTGCCTTTCCACATTGGCATATTGCACCTGTATGATACCTGACTTTGACAGCCTTCCGTTACTCCTTGGTCATGTTTGGGTAAATGTAAACCGTTTTTTTTGGTTTAAATTGCCGTGCCCTTACGCTACGCCTCGCCGCCGTGGATCGCTATTTGCCTTCATTTGCATGGTGCAATACCGCACACAGTGTGTTTTGCATACCTACGCCGGGGGCGGAGACGGTCCGGCGCACGCCGGTAGTGCACGTGGAATTCATTCATACCTGAATCGCTCAGCAGCCATATTTGGCGTTATAACGCCGACGCTATGCTGGCGCCTGGCGCAAGGTTCATGAATCCCGGGGAGTGTGTTTTTTTTTATTTTATTTTCTTTTCTTTTAGTCAATTGGGTTTCAGTATTCAGAAAGGCCATTTTCTAAGTATGCATAACTACAGAACGTGAGGAATTCCTCTGGTTAATGATCACTACATTTTACAATCTTTAGGCTTGGGGTCACTAAATGTGAAGAGAGTTGAATGTTACAGGTTATCTGTTGCAATTTTGAGGACAACAGTAGTAACCTGTGGGACAATGTATTACTTTAAGAATGCAGAATATCTAATAAGACCAATACTTCAGGATATAGTATGTATACATTAAAAAGGTTATAGAGAACATGGGCCCCAATGTCAATTGTACAAATGGGTAAAAACCCTGCATTAATATTTTAACTGAGTAAAAGTCAATAAAATGTACTATTGAGGGAATATCACTGAGGTTATTATTATTTATATTGTACTTTTAGGTCACACAGTTTTTAGAACCACACTTGTGAATGGAAGCCATGCCCTACATAGGAAGGGAGATGGAAACTGTTTAAACTGTGAGCTTTGGCTGGTTAAGACCTGTATGCTATCATTTGAACGTATAAGTGAAGCTAAGTAACTTTTATCTGCACTTTTATCAAATAATACACGATATAAAGTAATTTGTTTGTGTTGCATTGAGGAATAGCTAGTTGGAAGCTGTGACTGTGTTTACCAGTAGTACAAGTGGTATTTTTCAGTTAAGGCTTGTTAAAAAAAACCTGCATAGCCAGTGATAGTGGGGGTAGTGTCCTTTATTGTTATTCAGTTTCTGTCTTATACAAGTGATACAGTGAATTATCTTCTGTTTAAACTGTGAGCTTTGGCTGGTTAAGACCTGTATGCTATCATTTGAACGTATAAGTGAAGCTAAGTAACTTTTATCTGCACTTTTATCAAATAATACACGATTTAAAGTAATTTGTTTGTGTTGCATTGAGGAATAGCTAGCTGGAAGCTGTGACTGTGTTTTTCAGAAGGGTCCTGCCCACCCTCCCTGTTTTTGTCTTGGTGTTAATCTTAGTGGCTTTGAAACTGCCCGCCCCTCTCATAAATTGCACTTGGATACTCCTCCTGGGCCCATCTCATTTGCTCACTAAAAAAAAAAAAAAAAAAAAATGTATCTGCTTTTACTGTATTTGTGTTTCTTCCTACTTTATTTTGCTTTTGTGTCATCTTAAAAGTACTCAATTGTATTTATTACTGCTTGGTGTAACTCACTCTAAGCCTTTTAGTTTAAGCACTTGGGCTTCAGACCAGTTGTTTTACATTAAGAGGGTTTGTGGTCTGCACTGTAGTGGCAGGACAGGTAGCTTACATCCTTCTAAGTTGGGAACTGCTGATTGAGGGCTCAGTGTTTGTTATTCTAAAAGTGTATTAATTCTGGTTTAAGCACCTGGGCTTCAGGCCAGTTATTTTACATTAAGAGGGTTTGTGGTCTGCACTCTTTTGGGAGGAGAGGCTGGACTCTGCCCTTCTGAGCTGGGAATTTCTGGTTAAAGGCTTATAGTGCCTGCATATTTGAACTGCTTCTTACTGAAATTGGTACACCTTGTTTGCTGTAGCATAGACTAGATCCAGGCCTGCTGAATCTAGCTTTGTTTGTATAACTTGAGCACTAATCCAGGCATTCTTTAAAGTACTCAATTGTATTTATTACTGCTTGGTAGTAACTTGTTTAAATAATTCTTTTGGATTAAGCACTTAGGCTCAGACCAGTTGTTTTACATTAGGAAGGTTTGTGGCCTGCACTGTGGTGGCAGGACAGGTAGCTTACATCCTTCTAAGTTGGGAACTGCTGATTGAGGGCTCAGTGTCTGTTATTCTAAAAGTGTATTAGTTCTGGTTTAATCACTTGGGCTTCAGGCCAGTTATTTTACATTAAGAATGTTTGTGGTCTGCACTCTTGTGGGAGGAGAGGCTGGACTCTGCCCTTCTGAGCTGGGAATTTCTGGTTAAAGGCTTATAGTGCCTCCATATTTGAATTGTTTCTTACTGAAATTAGTACACCTTGTTTGCTGTAGCATAGACTAGACCCAGGCCTGCTGAATCTAGCTTTGTTTGTATGCTTGTTTGCTTGTTATTTCCCTGAAATGCTAAGTCCACCTAAAACGCGGCTTTTCAGCGCTTCTGTGGATCCCTAGTGATATCTGCATTGCTTACTGTACCTATTTCCTTGTTTCACTTGAAAGAAAGTTATTGTTTGTCATTTTTGCATTTAAATTACCTGTAACAAATTGCATTTAAGTTACCTGGCACTTGCTCACTAAAGCAATTATATGTCAGCACTAAAAAATTAAAAGCACTACACCCTCACAAACTCCCCTTGAGTACCTTGTTCCCCATTGACCCTTTTTCTCAATTATAAAGGAATTCCCAGTACTGTTCTAGCATGTCCAAAGGTCAGTTGTCAATCTCCTCTCCGGTCCAGCTAGTGAATCTGGGAATCTTGAGGCAATGTTACAACTGCCTCATGTACACAGACAACCCTCTCCTCCTCCCAACAAATTCCAACACATGTGAGAGACGCAACCATATAGCCAAACTGGAGGCTAAGCTCTCTCAACTCAGCACTGGCGTAACCAGTCAGGAGGAGAAGGAAACCACACTCACTACAATTCCAGTCTCAAATAGACCTACCACGACAGCAAACCAAACACATAAACACACAAAAACATACTCGGATGCTCTAAATAAAAATCTGCCTAAGCAGCAGAGACCTCCAAAGCAGACACCCAAGCAACCGCTACCCCAAAACAAAACACGTGCAACACATAGATCACAAAGCCAGTGTGCCGAACAGTCACAGCCCTTAAGGCTAAACAACACACCTGATACACTTGTAATAGGTGACTCTATCATCAGGCACACTGACATCCCGCTCACCAGGCTGAACAAGGAGAAGGTCATGGTGAGCTGTCTGTCGGGCGCTAGGATCCGCCACATAACACAAGCACTCAGGTCACTCCAAGGCAAGTACAAATATGACTCGGTCATTGTCCATGCTGGTGTGAATGACCTGAGATGTACCTCCTTGGACTACATGAAAAGAGACATAGAGGAGCTCTCTGAGCATGTAGCCCAGGCCGGTATGACCCAGACCTTGAGTAGCATCTTACCCTCACCAAGAATGATGCCACAATATGAAGACAAGATGATCAATTTCAACAATTGGCTTAAGTATTGGTGTCATTCAAATGGGATCCAATGCCTGTCAGCCTGGGATGACATGTTCGACAAGCCACGATGCTTCGCTAGGGATGGTTTGCACCTGTCACCCCTGGGCTTTCGGATATTGGCAAAGGCTCTTGCTACCCCCATAGTGCCTTTTTTAGGCAAGGATCAAAAGACAAACCCACCTCCATAGGTATCACAAGGGATAAAAAACTAAGAGTAATGCTACTCAACGCCAGAAGTCTAAACCTCAAGATGCATGCACTTGACACTCTCCTTAGCATGGAGAACATCGATATCTGTGCAGTAACAGAAACCTGGTTCAAGGCTCCCGAGAGCACCCCAGCACTACCAGGTTATACCTCATACCATGCTTTTCGGCCCCAAAACTTGGATCAAACCAGAAAAGGAGGGGGAGTATCAATATTCGTCAAAGATACCCACACCTCCAGGTTGGTGGCACAGCACGAAGCATCAGAGACTATCCATGTGCAACTAACAGTGGGTAAAACTGCCTTCCAGTTTATAGCCTGCTACAGAACACCCTCCCAAACCAAGGAAACCCACTCGGCCTTCCTGAGAACACTGAAAAATATGAAGGTCTCTCCAAACACCATTATATTGGGTGACTTCTACTACCCAAACATAGACTGGGAGCATTACTCTAGCTTCAACACCCTAGCTCAAAGGTTCCTAGAATTTGTAAACTCAAATGCTATGGAACAACTTGTTATCACTCCCACAAGAGGGGAAAACATACTGGACCTGATCATCACCAACATGGGGACTTTATGCTCCAGACCAGAAGTGTATCCCTCACTGGTAAGATCTGACCATAAACTAATCTCACTGGATATTCACATCCCAACCCCACCCTCTGCCCAGAAAACCACAGTGAAAATCCTTCTCTAAAGCAAATTTCACACTCCTCAAAACCGAGGTGGAATCCTTCAGAGCACCCGGGCCTGTGGAAAATACGGCCCAGACCGCAAAATCCTTTATAAACACATTCTATGAACACCTTCAGGAATGCATGGATCATGCAATCCCAAATAAAACCAAGACCCAATCCTCCAAAGGCAGACGTCCTGTCTGGTGGACCCCAGCCATAAATAAACTATACAACAGAAGGAGGAAGCTACTACATGATACAGCAAAATACCAAAAAGGGAAGGCATCTCTGATCAGTGTTAGCAAAAAACTACGGGCACTCATAAAATCGTTTAAGGCCAGCTTCGAGAGAAAAATTGCACAGTACACTAAGGATAATCACAAGGCTTTCTTTAGTTATGTTAGGAACCTAGGGGGAAATTCCCAGATATGCTCAGAATTGGTCCAAAATGACAAAAAATACACCGAACCCACAGACATTGCCAACATCCTAGCTGGCAGGTTCAGCGCAAACTTCTCCCCCCCCCCCCACCAAAAGGGCAAATATCTATCCCAGCAGAGTGCTGCCCCCCTGACATCTCAGATGCTCAGGTAAGAGCCACTCTCTCCAAAGCAAAAAGCACAGCATCAATGGGACCAGATGGTGTCCCGGGCTGTGTCCTACACGAACTCCAAGAAGAGCTAAACCCAAACATAAAACTACTGTTCAATCTCAGCCTTAACACAGGATATGTACCCAAAGAGTGGCGTACAGCAACAGTAGTCCCTCTCCACAAAGGTGGTGCCTCAACAGATCCTGGAAACTATCACCCCATAAGCCTGACTAGCTTGGTCTGCAAAGCTATGGAAAGGATCATCATGGACCTCATAAATAAAGATATTGGGGACCTACAGACATTGGATCCTACCCAGTTTGGCTTTGTTAAGGGCAGATCCTGCCTCTTAAACCTGGTTGATTTCTTTGAAACAGTCACCAAGGCCATTGACAAGGGGAAGGTGGCCCACATAGCTTACCTGGACCTCGCAAAAGCCTTCAATACAATACCCCACTCGGGCATTATAGATAAGCTCACCAGCTTAAATATAAACCCCTATGTCACTAGATGGGTTGCAAACTGGCTCAAGGACAGAACCCACATGGTTAGAATTGCTGGAGCCATGTCAGACTCCAAACCAGTTACAAGTGGTGTCCCACAAGGCTCAGTCCTGGGACCTCTCTTGTTCGGTATATATTTCTCGGAGGTACAGGCCAACATGGAAGGACTGTGGCTAAACAAGTTCGCAGATGACTGCAAACTGGGCACCATAATCGACTCTCCAGCCGACACAAGCATCCTCCAAAAGGGACTCACAGAAACAGACAACTGGTGCCAGAGCCATGGCCTCAAGCTAAATGCCAAAAAGTGTATAGTCATCCCTTGGCAAAACAAAGTGCCACAAATTACCACATAGGTGGTAATCCATTAAGTCTGAAGAAGTAATTAGGGACCTGGGGACCCAAGTTGATAGCAATCTCTCATTTGACAACCACGTGGCCAAAGTGGTTAGAAAAACATTTTATATAGCCCACCTAATCATGAAGGGATTCACATCTAGATCAGGGGAGGTCATTGTGCCTCTTTACTCATCCCTCATCAGGCCCATAATTGAGTACAATGCCCCTTTTGGGATGTACCTTACCAGACACCTGCAGCAAATGGAAAGACCCCAAAAGTACCTCACCAAGAGGATCAAAGGGCTCAAACAGATGTCATATGCTGCCCGGTTAAAGAAACTCCAGCTCTACTCAGTGGCATACCGCCTGCTCAGAGGCAATCTGTACCTGACGTATAAAGCCATGTCCAATCCGGAATTAATTGACATGCTGCACCTCAGAAAATCCAAATCCCATCGGGCTACGCGCTCGAGAGACTTGAACCTCAGCACTGAAATAAATAGGACATGCTGGAGGGACAGATTCATAACCCAGAGGCTCCCTTCACTCTGGAATAAAATCCCAGTCCAGGTTAGGCAGAGTACCTCATTGACTTTCTTCAAGAGGAATCTTGATGAGTGGATGTGGGATCGTAGGTTTACCCCGGGTATCACTTCTGTGTCACTGTTAGACAGAGGCACAGTATACTAACCTCGAAAAAGGGCATAGCAAAATTAATTTAAAATGGGTGGCGAAAGCCAAACACACTCTGGCTAGGCTTATAAATGCCCTAGGGCAGATAGCCTAGTATGAACCTATGAACCTATGGAAGTATGTACTCCTTGTGAAAAACCACACTAGGAAGGCTTTGCTGCATTCTAAACTGTAAAGATGGCAGATGCAAACTCTGTGCGTCATGTTAATGCATTTTTGGATAAACAGCTAGTGCAGTGTGATGAGGACTGTGGTAGATCTAGATTCTGTAACAGTATGTGATTTTAGGTGATAATTCCTTCATGAACTAAACTACTATTCATTTATACTTTTTTCTTTCTTTCATTCATATTCTATAAAGTAAAATGATTTCTTCATAATGAAAAGATGTTCATTTTTTTCAACATTTTGCTATCTTCCTGATATTTCTAGGAATAGGTAAGATGAAAAAAGAATATATCTTGTGGCTGATAACTTCCTGAACTTTTACTTAAATTGTAGGGGTGAAGTAGTACAACTTTGCAGCTGGAAATGGTTTTATAATGATGTGTCATGTTATTTAGATAGCTGAAGACTTTGTATGTGATTACATCATCAGCCCTTTGGTATGTGCTGTGAAACTGCTAGCTACATCATGCTCATCACTGAAGCAGAAGGGGTAGCGTTACCTTCAGCTGTTGAAGGCAACTGTATTTTTATGGATGTGCTCTAGATGGCAAACCTTTACTAATGATATTAGACAAATTTCAAGAAGATGGGTTTGTAGAATGCTTGATCAACATTACTCTAGTGACAGGAGAGTGCTGTTTGGAATTTGTCTGGTGGTTGGTCTAGGGCTTAGAGTTAGCATCCTCATTATTTCTTTTGAACCTTTTTAAAATTTTTTTCAAGTTTTAGCTTCCAGTATTTAAGTCCTGCATTTGAGCAGGTTTCTGCTTCTTTGTACTGAGTTGAACTGAGGTGGGCTAACAGCCACAATTTTGTGCTGAGAAATCAGATGACTAGAGGATTCTGAGCTTCCCAAAAGTCATAAGTTGCCTGTTTATTTTGCTTTTTTATAATATGTACTGGATTTTTATTGCCTACCACCTACTTTAATACTGTATTTATATACTGTGTACTAAACTGCACTGTTGTACTGCATTTGTCTGCCTTACTGTGCCTGTTAAATCATTTCTTATTGCTGTTTTCACTGTTGCTAACCTGTTTTTACTATTTCCACTGTTTGTTAAGCATTTGCTGGTACATTTCACTGTTGCAAAGTAATCTGTTCTACTTGTTCTGGTTTTCCCACCAAGCAATGTTAAAATAACTCTATTGTTAGCTGTTTAAAACATTCTTTAAGGTCTTCTTGCTATTTTTCTGCTGTTTAAAACATTTTTTAGTCTCTCACTGCTATTTTTCTATTGTGTTAAACATTCTCTAGTATTTCCTGCAAAAACTAGGGTAGCTAGTAGCTGTAGCATAGTCCAGATACAGGTTTGCTACATCTGGGTCTGTTTGTAGTGTCTGTTTCTTCTGAGCACATTTTCCTGGCCATCCTTGATTGGAAAGGGTCCTTCTGCACTCTAGTGAGAGTAGTGTGCCGATTGGAACCTGTCTGGTAAAGGGTGGTTGGTTTAGGGCTTGGAGTAAGCATCCACATTGGTCCTTTTGAACCATTTGTTTTTAGTTTCTGGTATGTAAGCCCTGCATTTGAGTAGATTTCTGCTTGCATGTGCATTGTGCAACATTGTGCACTGCTGTTCAATTGTGTGCTGTAGCCAGACAGATAAATTAAACAGTGTATCCCTTAGATACAGCTGCAATACATTAGTGTAGCCCTCATCCTTAGTACTTTCTCTGGTCAAAGAAATACTGCTAGTGAGCTGCACCCTATTGAACCACCAGAAAAAAAACCCCAGCAGAAATATCCATTCACTGTGCTCCTCCTTGATGGGACCTGAAAAGCCCCCCCCCCCCCTGTGATAACAGTTCTTCAATCTAGTATTATGGACAGTTGGACTACTCTTGTTTCTCCTGAAGTCTTGTTGACTTGGGTCTCCTGAGACAGTGTATCAATTGTCTCATGTACACTGACTACCCTCTGCTAATAACTCACTCTAGTTCAGTGTATGAGAGATATATCTACACCAAGACTCTTCAATTCATGCTTTCTCGCACATGAAACAGTAACACTGAAGAGGTTGCCAACCCACCCATGACTACTCATGCACATAGTACCATTACTCATACACATAGTATGTATCAAACACAAAATCAACATACGTGGAGGTTGTCTCAAAAAACTTACCAAAACACCAGAGGCCTCAAAAAACACAAGACTGCTACAACTTACATAGTTCCCACAGCACTTACGATACATAGTAACACCAGTGTCTCACCTACAGTGACTGTAAGGTGTAACACTCAACCAAATTTTCTTGTCATTGGAGACTCCATAGTGAGACACATGGCTGTCCTACTCACCAGGATGGACAAGGAGATAGTCACAGTCAGCTGCCTGTCCATCCCAGGATTCATCAGATCAAGCATGCACTCAGGCCTGTCAACAACAAGTACCAATAGTTCATATCAGAGTGAATGACCTGAGATGTACTTCACTGGACTATATGAAGAGAGACATGGTTGAGCTCTCTGAATATGTGTCCCAGGCAGGTATGTTCCTAGCCTTGAGCACATAGCTCTCAACCTCTTAGAACAAAACAATCTGCATAAAGCCAAAAATAATGGGGGAACAAAGGTCCAGAAATAGAGACAAATTATAAATATTGCTCTTATTAACTTAGGAAGTTGCTAGAATAAAAGGTCTTGTATTGCCATGCATTTTCTGAAGGATATGAAGTCTGAAACTCAAATACCTGTCCTTATCTTGTGAATTCAGTCCGCACTGATTTGCCATAAAAATCCAGAAAATCACAAATTTTATGAAGAACAGACCAAAACTATGAGACAAAAGTCTTGACATTCTGAGAAAATCTGGATAGTTGAGAAGTATGTTTCAGCAACATACTACTTAGAATGATGGCACAGTATAAACAAAAAATAATTAATTTTTAAAATTGGCTTAGTTTTTGGTGTCATTCAAAGGGGATCCCGTTTCAATCAGCCTGGGAAGCCATGGTCGACAAATCTCACTGCTTTGCCAGAGATGGTTTGCACCTGGCACCACTAGGCTTTTGGTTACTGGCAAAGGCTCTTGCCTCCCCCATAGTGCCTTTTTTAGGCTGGGCTCAAAAACAAACTTACTGATGTGAAATTTGTCAAGCAAAACAAAATAAGGGTCATGCTGCTAAATGCTAGGAGCTTAAACAAAAAAACTGCATACCCTGGAAGCACTTCTATCACTTGAAAATGTAGATGCTTGTGTAGTCAGAGAAACCTGGTTCAAGGCCTCAAAGAGTACCTCAACCTTGCATGGCTACACCTTCAGACCACAAAATGAATGTATGAGAACCAATGGAGGTAGTGTTTCTATCTATATTACTGATAAATTCACCTCCTGTATAGTTCGAATATGCAACTCCATGGAGATACATGAAGTACAGGCCACTGTGGGTAAGAATCCCATTCAAGTCATAGCCAGTTATAGATCCTCCTCCATCAGTCATGACTCGTAGGAAGCCTACTTCACCAAACAGAGGTCAATCCAAAAACTCTAGAACAATCTGGTTATGGGAGATTTCAATTATCCCACCATCAACTGCAAAACCATTGCTAGCCCTAACTCTCTAGTGCAAACATTCCTTGACTTTATTAACTCAAATGCCCTGGAATAAATTGTTCATACCTCAACAAGAGGAACAAGCATACTAAATCTGCTCTTCACTAACATGTCAAACAGACTTACTGCTGCAGCTGTCGGACCCTTATTAGTTAAATCTGACCATAAATCAGTCACCTTCGAGCTGGCAATAACATCAGAACCCACAAAGGGTGAAATCAGACTAAAAAATATCACCAAGACAGACTATACCCTCCTAAGTGAAGGTATCAATACATTCCAAGCCCCACCCCCAGCTGAAAGTGGTAACTACACCAAGGCTTACAATAAAGCCCTGTACAACCACTTGTATAAGTGTATATACTCAGTTGTACCAGAAAGAATCAAAGCCAGAGCTCCAAGTAAAAACAAGCTGCTATGTGGACATCCAGCATCAACAAACTTTACAATAAATGCAAAAGGTTGCTGTCCAAGAAAACAATGGCGAGGCTCCAAAAATGGAAAAACACCCTCCTCAGCCTCAACAGGCAAATAAGACAACATATCAAATCCTCTAAGGGCTACTTTGAGAAAAACATAGCAAGCACAGCCAAGGATAACCACAAGGCCTTTTACAGCTATGTATGTAGCCTAAAAGGTAGGACACAGGCATCTGCAGAACTAGTGACCAATGGTATCACACACATTGACCCCACAAAGATAGCAAATCTGCCAGCAGATAGGTTTGGTGAAAATTTCTCTCACTTATTTATTTTATTTTACATTTATTTACTGGGAAAGTCCAACTTGGAACAAAGCCAATTTTCAACAGACCCCCGAGGAAAAATGCTCCAGATGTATGGCTTTGTAATGTGGGAGAAAACTGGAGCACCTAGAGGAAACCCACACAAATGCAGGGAGGACACGCAGGCTCCACACAGAAGGCACTCCAGGTCAGAATCGAACTGGAGAACATCTTGCTGTGAGATGACAATGCTACTGCTGCACCACTGCACTGTTCAAACTTATCACAAAGCTTCCACCAAACTCCCATCCCACCTTACATATCTGATGAGCAGGTCAATAAAACCTTGTCCAAAGCAAAAAACACAGACTCTGTGGGACCAGAGGGCATCTCAGACTGTCTTCTAAACAGGCTAAAACATTAACTAGCATCACCATTATGTACCTGTTTAAATTATAGCCTAACCACAGGCTTTGTTCCTGCAAAATGGAGAACATCAGTAGTTATTCCCCTCCACAAAGGTGCCCTAGCAACAGACCCAGGGAATTAGAGACCCATAAGTCTGACCAGTCTCATCTGTAAGGCCATGGAAAGTATCATTATGGACCTCATAAATAAAGACACAGGCAACCTTCAAACCCTGGATCCAACCCAATCTGGCTTTGTCAGGGGGAGATCCTGCCTGGCAAATCTGGTGCATTTCTTCAAAAATGTGACCAAGGCCATTGACACAGGTAAATATGTGCACATGGTACAAGGGCAAATCCGTGTGCATGGCATAACTCGACTTGGTAAAGGCCTTAGGCAGAATCCCACACTCAGGCATTATTGGTAAACTTAACAAACTGAATGTAAACCCCTTTGTTGTAACATAGGTTGCTAACTGTCTCACAAACCGGACACATACTATCAAAGTAGGTGACTTCACATCAACCAGCAGAGCTGTCATCAGCGAGGTGCCACAGGGGTCATTGCTGGGCCCCTTACTGCTTGGTATATACTTCTGAGAAGTTCAGTCCAAAACTAAGGGGTCATGGCTGACCAAATTTGCAGATGACTACAAACTGGGTGCAATTATCAAATCTCCAAATGATGTCAGTATACTCTAGGAATGTCTTACACAGACCAACTGGTGTCTTAGTCATAGTCTAAAACTGAACGCAAAGAAATGCATCATTATTCCCTTCAGCAAAAACAATGTCCCTTCACACTATCAAGTCAACAACAATACCCTATGAAGTGGTAAGTGATCTGGGATCACAAGTAGACTGCAACCTTAACTTCAACCACCATGTGTCTTCTGTAGTAAGTAAGGCTTTCTATGTAGCACACTTGATTAGTAAAAGCATCACCTCGAGAGCAAAGGAGGTTATAACCCATCTATAGTTGGCACTGATCCAGCCTGTAATTGAGTATAATGCCCATTTTGGCATGTACCATACAAAACATCAGCAGCCATTGGTGAGATCTTGGTGGTTTCTAACAAAGAAGATCAAGGCACTCTAGCACATGCCACACACAGACCGACTAAAGTCCCTGTCACTATACTCTGTATTGTATAGTCTTCTTAGAGGAGACTTAATCCTGGCTTACAGAGCAATCTCAGACCCAAACCTAATGAGCTTGCCGCATATCAATAAATTAAATGAGACTAGAGCTACCCATTCCAGGGACCTAAATATGGCCTGCAACCTAAACAGGACATGCTGGAAGGACACATTTGTCTCCCAATGACTGCTATGTATTTGGAATAAGCTGCCAATTCATGTGAAGCAGAACACCTCTATGACACTGTTCAGACAAGTGGATGGGAAACAGAAAGTTTACCTCAGGGAACACTTCAGTGGGTCTGCTGAACAGAGGCACAGGGAACTAATCTAAGGGGGTGGCAAAAGCCAACACATTCTGGCTAGGCTTATTAATGCCTTTGGGCAGATAGCCTAGTACCTACCTATGAACCTATAATCCTAAAAGGAACCTGGATGAGTGGATGGGGCATCATAAATTCTTACCAGGTATAGCACCTACAACTCTTCTGGACATGGACAGTCTATACTAAATGCAATCCTGGGTATTGACTAGCATATGTATGGTATTACATTGGAATGAATTGGCTAGGCTTGAAATGACCTCCAGGTCGATAACTTAGGAAACTTTTATGATCCTATGACCCTACGAACAGGAGTTGGAAGATGGCATTCAGAGAGCCCTTTAATATGAAAGGAGGTCTGCTTTAAGGCAAGACAGTAGGTGATCTCAAATCAGAAATGATGAACTGGCCATTATGTACTTTGGTAAATAAGTGAGATTTGTTTTCTTTTTCCTTTTTAATATCTTTATTAAATTATCACTTAAGATATAGACACACAGGCTTTAATACAAAGAAAATTATAATTTGTCATAGTTATGCATCCTACATTGCACATATGTTTTCATTCGTTTTAACAGTTTACACCAGGATTACATAAATTGTTCAGTACCTGCTTCTTCAAAACTCACACCTCCTGAGCACACCTAATTTGATTTGCAAAGTTATGTGGAGAAACTGGGTACCCAGAGCTGGATACAGGCTGATTCATTTTGTTTGCATACCAGAGGTGATGTAAGGGCATTCAGGAGCGGGAATAGTTCATTATCTGCAAATGATTAGGCTGCTTCGGCTGCTGCCATGAGAAGTGCAAATCCACTAACTTTTCTAACTGCACCTGGAAGAGTTACCAGGGTAGGGGGTCATTCCACTTGCTGATAGGGCATATTGTATAAGTGCATGTTCTGATACTGTCAGGTGCTTGATTGAGGCAAGCAGAGCACATTGATCACTATCAGATAATAATGTCCAGGGACATACTACATCCATGACCAGCATGGGTGTAGATGTCTGATGTCTGATAGTAAAGTCCAGGGACATACTACATCCAAGGCAGGAATGGGTGGAGATGGCATAGGTCAGATAGTAAAGTCCAGGGATACACTAAACCCAGGGAAGGCATGGAGAAAGATGGCTGAGGTCAGCTGCTAAAGTCCAGAGACATACTACACTCACGATAAGCATAGGTTAAGATGGCTGAGGTCAGATATCAAAGTCCAGGGACACACTACACGCAAGGCAGGCATGGGTGAAGATGGCAGAGGTCAGTTAGTAAAGTCCAGGGACACATCACCCAGATGACAGGCATGGGTTCAGATGTCAGAGGTCTTTTACTACTCACACAATGATGGTGGTATGAGGCAGGAGCTCAGAGCATTCTCATGCAGGGGTGTGAAAATGAAATTGATCACAACAAATACCTCATACAACTGCTGACAAATTCATTGGACAATTACAATAAGTAATGTAATCATATGTAACTTGTACATAGTATGAAAATATCACTATCTGCACTATAGCCTTTAATGACTGTAGCCATATGTTAATTGTAAGTACACTGTCATGTGTGGAGCATTTCTCCCTAAGACACCACTAAAAAGTCACTGCCAGCCCAATTGTCTTAACCAAATTAACAGATGCAGTCAAATAAATAAATAAAAAGACCAGGGGGAGGAGCTGGCATAGCACATGACTTTTTGTAGTGTTTAGTGACATTGCTGAAGTTTCTTTAAGAGCCTGACTTTTGTAGTGGGTGTTTTCATTTGGCACAGTAAATAATGTGTTCTACCAGATTACCAGAATTATGCAGAACCCACCTGCAATAGATATGAAAATTAATGGCATGCCTGCAGCCAACATGTATGTCTAAGTCTAAGTATCATATCCATTGTAATTTGAAGCAAATGAGTGGGAGTATGGGGGAAGAAATGAGAAATTCTATCACCGTGTTATTTCTTTTTGTATCAACCACACTGAATTTCATTAGAAAAGGTACTTATGAATCCAACTTAATATGTATAAGCAGATGTGTATTGCTCAAGGATATATCCCCTGGATTCAGCAATTAGTTCTGAAGCATTAGCATTAACATCAACTATTTAGAATACTGCAAATTTAAACACTTTCTTATCACATAGATTAGATGTATTGTATTAGGGAACTACTGAAATGAGACCATGACTTACTGTATAGTGTACCAGATTAAAAAAAAATCACTTGTATTTACTGACAGGACAAATCTGTGTAGTTGTGTTGAAACCACAGCTGGTATTCATAGCCATTATACATATGCATTAAGGCTATCTGCACTGTCAGCGAATATCCACAATTATGCCACGATTCATAGAGGCCACATAAGCTAACATGCAATGGATGCTAATACGTAGAAACAAATTAACAGATAATAAGATATAAATGAGGAATGATGTAAAACAGCATATGCTAATGAAGCATTTTCATCCCTATTTGTTATTCATAGAGATATTTTCCAACTTTTCTGCACCGTCCATAGATAACATTATATAAAGGGTAGGCTTTTCAATCCTATCTACTCGGCAGTCCATGGAAATGTTGTCATCTACTGCTAGCCTTGCTATTTCCAGATGTGATCTGCTTGTTTTTACCAAGCCAAGCCACTTGTGCCCAGCAGCTCTCACCAGCTGAGAAGGCTGAGATATAAGCAAGATATTTCACTATAGCTTTAATAATCAGGAGATACTTGATAGGTTCAGTGTGGCCAAAGATATATTATAAGGGTCTTAATGAGTATGTATGACCACCATAGGGTACTAGAGGAATGCATGGACTTCCTATGCCTGTGGATATTAAGGTGTACATTGCCCTCACTATATTTGTCATATGGACCTTCCAGAGACAGACTGGGGACATGTTGGGTATCTCATAGGCTTCTGCATTGAGGATACTTCAGCATTTCTTTGATGTACTGTTGGCACGTGTGGATCAGTGCATCTATTTCCAGGTGTCACCGTAAGACCAAGAAAAGAATATGTGTATCTTTTATTATGTGGCACATTTCCTTGAGGTACTCAGTTCAATAGATTGCACTCAAGTTGCAGTTTAGATGCCATCTGGTCCATGGGTGTGGGGACCATTACTGCAATAGAAAGGACTACCATTCCTTAAATTGCAGGGTATGTGACGCATGGGGGTGCATCACCAATGTCTCTGCCTAGCATCCTGGCAGTGCACATGATTCCCATATCTGACAATAGCTCACTCTACTGCCTCTTTCTGCATGGTAGGAGGCTCAGTGGTCAGTGGAAAAATATTTATTTTTATTTTTCTTACTGTATTTATGTAGTTATGCAGTTATTCATGGCAAAATGTATTGCTGAATATTAAACCACTTTTCCTATGTTTTATCTTCTCTCTTTCTCCCTCTCTCTCTCTCTCTCTTTTGTTTTGTCTTTCAGGTGATGCTGGATATCCATTGGTACCATGGCTCATGACACCAGTGAGAAATAGAAGTGGAGCTGCAGAGGAGACATATAACACATCCTTAACCTGGACTCATATTGTGACTGAGAGAGTGTTTAGCTTTATAAAGAGTCATTTTAGGTGCCTGGATGAGCCTGGGGGTGCCACTGAGTATGATATGCATACTGCATGCAGAATGATTACTGCATGTTGCATTTTGAACAACATGAAGATGCACTGGTATGGGGTGAAGTGACCCATGCTGTCAACATAGCTACCAGTTCCAGTCATACTATGACTGTTGGTGACCAGTCAGCAACAGTAGTAAGGGACTCTATGAGGCAGGCTTGTGCATAGCATACACCTGTATAGATAAATAGACAGCATCCAGTCAACAACTATGGAAAATGACAATTAGGTTAGTGTTTGTTTTCTTGTAAAAAAAAACACACAGAGTATACCCAATGCACACAGTGACACCCATAGGTTATGCTCTCTGGTACATGGTCTGCTGTCAATGTTCATCGGTCTTGGTCATAGGTAACTCCATAGTAAGATACACAGATGGCTCCACTAGGCTGGACAAGGAGAAGGGCATGCTCAGCTGCCTGTCTGGTGCCAGGATTTGCCAAATTATGCACGCACTCAAGTCTTTCAAAAACAAGTACTGTTATGATTCTGTCATAGTCCATGCTGGAGTGAATGACTTGAGACTTACCTCACTAAGCTATATGAAGAGAGCCACGATGGAGTTTTTAGATTATGTATCCTAGGCAGGTATGTCTCTATCCCTAAGCAACATTTTTCCCTCACCCAAGATGATGCCACAATGCAAACAAAAAAATGATTGACTTCAAAAATTGGCTTAGCTTTTGGTGTCATTCCAGGGGATCCAGTATCTGACAGCCTAGGATGATATGGTTGGCAGACAATGCTGCTTTGCCAGAGATGGTCTTCACCTGTCATCTCTAGGCTTTAGGTTCTTGGCAAAGGTACTTGTCTTCTCCATAGTACCTTTTTTAGGCAATGTCATAAGAACAAAATTCCTGATGTAAAAATATCCTCCAGAAACAAACTCAGGGTTATCTTGCTTAATGCTAGGAGTCTATATCAGAAATTGCACTCACTTGAAACACTTCTTACCCTGAAAGTTGCTGATGTCTGCACAGTGTCAAAGGAAAAAACTTCAAAGACCAATACACGTAAGGTTCAGTTAAGGCATATTTAATTACTTGCTGCTAGGAGACAAAAACATGCAAATACAAGGATTTGTCTAACTACTAACAGGAAGTATGCTTATTCTTATACTGTTTTACAAGACATGGCCTTCTATGGCTGACGTAATCAAACACAATTTTCAGTATTGTTCTACATCAGATGTTACTCAGATTTTCTGCTGACATGACTAGATTTGTGAGAAACTTTTGAGAAAAACAACCTGGCCTTGGTGGACACTAATTCGTTTACAGACTTCTATTGTGCAGTGTTACATTTCAAGGTACTCTTCTAACTCAGATACAAGCAAATGCTGATTGCAGTTCATATTTTCAAACAGGCTTTGTCCTAATTATCTATAGCTTCTACAGCTGTGTATTTTCTCACAGCAAAAATGGAACTTCTTGTCTAAGCTTCATACAAGTAGTATTGTTCTATTCATTATTTTCCTAACATAAGCAGGAATCATCTGCTTCTCAGTAAATTTTCAAGGCACAAGCAAGATGTTAGCTAACAATACAAGGTCAGAAAGCATCTGCAGTTTGTACAGATTTATGCAGTATGAAATAGAATAAATGTGTTAACCCTTTTCAAGCTCTAAATGCACTAAGCATATTACTAATACACACATTAATAC
The DNA here is from genome assembly GCF_019279795.1 of Protopterus annectens. NCBI lineage: Eukaryota > Metazoa > Chordata > Ceratodontiformes > Protopteridae > Protopterus > Protopterus annectens. Next base: position 1,193,224,788 of record NC_056733.1, read on the forward strand.
ATATTTTTCTGACATTCCCCCCCCTTTTAATACTTTTATTTTACTTTCAAAATAAGCATAAACAATTTGTTTTCTTCTCCTAACCTCTTCCACTTAGGATTTGCAGTTAAGAGAGTCATTCAGTTTAAACTCATGAAAGCATTTTCAATCTTTTAACAGTTCTTCAAACTCAGTACTTTGATATAAGGTTTCAGAAACTGACATGTCTATAAAGTCTTTTATCAGTCTTTTCATGCAGGGGATGCCACAACAAACACATACTCCCAGTAGGAGCATTCCTACACAAATGGCAATCAGGATGTTCATTAGGATGGTACCCCACCCCCCAAACCATTTCTGGAAAAAGTCCATCAGTGGGTTTGGGCCTGGTTTGGTCATGGCCGACACTTGCTGAATTACATCAAGATGATTGACTATCTCGTGTTTATGGTCAGGAATATACGAACAGCATTCTTCTTGGATTAAAGCGCAAGTACCACCTCTCGCTACTAGGGTGAAGTTGAGAGCCATGCGGTTTTGAAGCACTACAGTTCTCATAGCATTCAGTTCATCAGTCACCAATTCGAGAGTGGAAAAAGTTGCATTACTCATTACTTCGAGAAGTTTCAACAGTTTTCTCAGCTCCCAGATCGATTTCACTGCTCCATATGCCAGTAATATGCCTGCCCACGATATAACACTATCACTCAAGTCCATATGGGTCAGTCCTTTGCCTATAGAATGATGGTCTTTCCAACGTGCATCGATTTGTCCCACTGGATTTACAGGTTTCTTGATGACCTCTCGGACATTTCAAATTTTTCCTCGAGGCAAACTGCAGTGTGTCGTATGGCCGGAACCAGGTAACACAAAAAACAACTGCTGGACCAATTCTCAGGTAACCATTTGTATGCCTTTCTGCCACACACAAAATAACAGTCCTCTACTTTAGTAGTAACTTTGCTATGAATATACACTCGCCCTGCATGAAACATTTTTCTATCAATTATAGACAGTTGTTTATAAAGAACAGAATTATGTTTTACTTCATCAAGTATTTTGTGCATCAATCCAAGAAATGAATCATAATTTGTATTACAATAAAGATCTACATTGTTGCCTTTAGTGTAACATTTATAAGGAGCAGTCACATTGCAGTTGCTCCAACCCACCTGAACAGTATCATTTTTATAAAAACACACAGTTCCCTTTTGTGGAACAGACAAGTACAATGCTATTTTATCTTGTGATGTAATGGTTGAGGTATCATAAATCAAGTTCTCCCAGGTCTCATTGACCCCTAGGGGGACTGTAGTCATTAATAACCCCACGTATGCTGTCGGCAAAGCTGTGCAAATCCAGCAATTCGAAACATTGAAAGTCTCAGCATACACATATTTAATTGCCTGGTAAGTGTTAAAGTTTGGATGCCAGTCTATGAGTAACGCTTCACGTTTATTCAGTTCAGTCTGTGTGGCTGGGAAAAGGAAAGGCCACAACAAAAAGATTATTGTCACTAGTACAGTTAACAGGATGATTATGCAATACTTCTGAGGAAAGAGTTGTTCTGCATTCCTGTTTCTTGTGGACTCTGTCATTTTTACTCTTGGTATGTGACACGATTTTTGTCCAGTTCAAAGTTTTTGACTAATTTACAGTGCGTCAGGTGGATCCAGGAGGCGCGCTCCGCTATCTTGACTGCAGTGGGTGTTGACAGAAGCACTTGATACGGACCTTCCCACTTTGGTGATGCCCAATTCTTTTTCTTTACTGTCTTCACCCAAATCCAGGTTCCAGGGGACACTGCCACTTCTGACGGTCTGGTTCATTCTTTATCTGAAACAGAATTTGACTGCAACAAATGTTTAGAATTTAACAAGTTTCACATATACTCAGCTAGTGTACTGTCAGCTTCCTGGTCTGCGGGCATGAGAGATTTCCCCTGAGGTATATAATAAGCCCTTCCAAATAATGTTTCAAAAGGAGTCAATCCTTTTGCATTTGGAACCGTTCTCATGCTCAACAGTGCCAGGGGCAGACAGTACACCCAATCTCTCTATGTTTCTACTATTAACTTCCTTAGTTTATTCTTTAAAATCCAATTATGCCTCTCTACTAGCCCTGCAGATTGTGGGTGATACGCACAATGATTTTTTAAGGAAATACCAAAATGTCTACTTAACTGTTGTATGGTCTGGTTTACGAAGTGTGTGCCATTGTCACTGTAGATCCTTTCCGGCATGCCGAATCTAGGGATCATTTCTTTAACAAGAACTTTGGCCACAGTTGCAGCATCTGGATTTTTAGTCGGAAAGGCTTCCACCCATCTGGAAAACATATCTATAATGACAAGACAATACTTCTTATTTTCACATTTATTCAACTCTATGAAATCCATACAGATAGTATGAAATGGATACGGTGGTGTAGGGAAACTCCCTTGCTTGGGCTTTAACGCCCCTTGTGCATGATGTTTATTACAAACATGGCACATCGAACAGAGTTTTTAGAGTAATTTAAGAATCCATATGTCGTGAACACTTGGTTCACCAGCTGTACCATCCCCAGTGTTGAGACATGGCACTGCCCATGGCTCAACAAAGCTGCATATCTAAACAAATTAGATGGCAATATCGGTTTCCCTTCTTTAGAGATGTACAGCCCCTTTTCGAGAATTGCTCCTCGTTTTACCCATCTTTGTTTTTCAACTTGCGTAGTAAGTGTCTGCATTGTCTTTAACATTTCTAAGTCTAAAATCTCAGAGGGTTGTAATTACTCATTCAAAATAAATACTTCTGAAGCTGCCTGCTTTGCAGCTGTATCAGCTCTCGCATTACCTTTTGAAATCCTGTCCTGTTGCTTGGTATGAGCTGTGCATTTACAAATAGCTACTTTCTGAGGTAACTGAATAGATTCTAAAAGATCTAAAATAAACTGTGCATGATTGATTGGTTTGCCAGTAGATGTTATCATTCCTTGATTTTTCCACTGTTGCGCAAAAACATGAACAGTAGAAAAAGCATACTGGCTGTCAGTAAAAATTTTCACACATTTACCCTTTAATAAGGTACATGCCCATGTCAAGGCAATCAATTCTGCTGCCTGTGCAGATAAATTGTGTGGTATCATCAACATAAAGCAAAATCTGACTACCTCTTGGTGGGGTAAATCCCACCAAGTTGCTTGCCATTTCTTGTGAGAATATTGTTGGACTTTCACAATACCCCTGTGGTAGTCGCATATATGTATACCTTTTCCCCTGAAATGTGAATGCAAACCAATACTGGCTGTCTGGGTGTATTTGTATTGAAAAGAATGCATTGCTGATATCTACTACAGAAAAATATTTCTGTTGAGGTTTTAAATCGTTCAACAGGGTATGTGGGTCTGGCACCGTAGGTGCCCTTGGTATTACTGCGTCATTTACAGCTTGTAAATCTTGGACCATATGCCACTCTCCATTTGCTTTCTTAACAGGAAATAAGGGTGTGTTACATGGTGAATCAGGAGATTCCACCAGCACCCCTTCCTTAAGTAAAGCTGCGATAATAGGTTTGATTCCTACCTCTGCATCTTTTCTTAAGGGATACTGTCCTTTTTGTGGTCTAAATGCTGACTTTGGCATAATAGTAACTGGTCCCGCTGTATGAATAAGTCCTACATCTGATTTTCCTGTTGACCAGAGAGTTTCTGGTATATTCTGTAAGGCATTCTCTTCCTCCTTCAATAGGAGTGCTAATCAGCTGTCCTTGCTAGGCTACAAATGTACAGCTGGGTGGGTCTGAGTTATCCAATTCAGCTTCTGCATTTGTATTCCCTGTTCTGACAGTTCTAACTCTGTCTGTTTTTCCCATCTCGTAACTTTTTCTCCTAAGTCTACCCATTTTACATTCTTGTCCTTAGTTATGCTAACATGTGGTAGTCGATTAGATTTATAGAGTGCAAAGAACTCCTGGGGCAATGAACAGCTGGCTACACTGTTCTCTTCCATGTCCCAGTACAGATTACATAGTATCAATCTGTTTGCACGATTTCTAAACAATTCTTGCTCATATTCCTTAGCAGGTCCTGGTGTGTTACAATAATACAGAGTACAGTGCAACAAATGCTGTTTATCAATGTCAAGGGAGGGGAACTTGCTGATGGCTACATTCATCAACTCTTCGGTCACTGCCCCTGGACCAGTCGTAACCAAGTCCTGGCTGTACCAATAAAACATTTTACCCTCCGTTTGCACTGCAAAGGTATCAATCTTTTGCTGTGCTTCCATACCCTGCATAGTCGGAAATACTGCTATACCAAATAGCTGCATAAGGTCTCTGCCCAAGAGGTTTACTGGGCATTTTACAGAAACAACAATTTTGCTTTACTGGGTCAATCCTGAAACAAGATCAGTTATCACAATATTATGGGAGAGGGGCTCCCGATACAGCTGTCCATTAGCTGCTTTCACTAATATGTAATCAGGTGACTCTGAGTTCTCTGGCAGTTTGGAGGGATGTATCAGGGTCCGTGATGCCCCTGAGTCACACAAGAATCTGACTTCCCTCCCTTCTACCAGGAGTGTAACTTCTGGTTTCGTGTCTGCTAAATAGAGCTCCAAGCTCAATAAAGCCATATCTAATATTTCATTTTCTTCACTATCTGTGACTTCCTGCACTTCCTCTATTTCTTCTGTCACATTCTCTACTCCCTCTATCACATTCTCATTTGTCCTTTCTCTGCTATCCTCTTCTAGTGATTCCTGACTATAATATAGTCCGTCCTCACCCTCCTTATCTTCTGTGGTTGCTTTCTTGTTTTTCTTGTAATCCCTTGCCAAGTGTCCCTTTTTACTGCATTTAAAACATTCACCCCTTTTCTTTTGCCCTTCAAAGTCCTCTGATCGCTGATCAGATTGTTTGTTTCCCTGCGCATTTCTCTTGCCCTTTTTCCTGGACTGTACTACATATACGTCTGCTCCATCTTCTACAGAAAATACTTGGGCTTTCTTTTTCTTTTTGCTATTAAAATGCCTTTCAGCATGCCTAGCATATTCAAGTAATGACTGTAACCTGCTTGTATGATGATCTACCATGTGCTTTGTAATAAAGCTGCTTATGGGTGCAATACTCCCTTTCAAAAATGCATTCTTTAACTGCTGCTCATATGGGGAATCGTGTGTCTGATCTTCAGGAACCTGCATTCCACAATGGTTATTAAAACATTCTAATAGTCTGGCATAATATCTGTCAATAGTTTCACCTTCCTGTTGTATGCATTGATTAATGCAAGTCCAGGCTGTCCTAGGCTTCCATTTCTCAGAGATGCGGTCTGTAAGACCTTTCACTCTGTTGTCTAATTTTGCGCTGCTATGTGGGAGGGGCCTGAGCGCAGCATCACGGGGATTCCATTCGCCACTAATCATGTGCCAATCTGGTCCCACAATTTGTCTGACTACTTTTTCTACCTCTTCTCTGTTTAAATTATAACTTAGCCTCATTCCTTGTAAATCTTCTAAGAACTTTCTAAAATTAACTTTTGGATGGAGAATTCCCTCAGTGGCTTTCCAGATGTCTTCCGGAGTCCAGGGTCTATACACTAGAATAGTCGGGTTCTGACCTTCTTGCCCTGCCTAAGGATTAGGCACTTCTATAAGTGGGCATATTTCTTCTTCACTCATAAATCGTGAATTTCTACCCATTTGATATAACTCAATGTCCCCCTTTGAGTTTCCTGCCCGTGTTCGAGACCTGGTCTTGACGGGATCTCTAATAAACGGTTTCGCTTTTGTAGTGTCTCTATTTACCGTGACAGCAGGATATCGCGGGGGTGGACTAACTTGTTCACTTGCTTCATATTCCGGTAAGGGAGGAGGAGGGGCTGATGCTATTATTAAGTTATTGTCCTCCTTATCTAAAAACATTGCTTTTGAATTATTATTCTTTTGTTTCCTTCGGTTTACTTCCTCAATCCACCTGTGTGCCTGAGGAATTCCTAATTGACGATGCTTTTTTACCCGACCTTTAGAATCGGTTTTAAGCTGTTTGACAAGTTTGACAAGCGAGGGTTTTTCTAATTTACCATCAAATTAATACTTATTAACCCATTTTGAGTAGTATTTAATATTATCAGCACGCTGTGACTGCATGTATTTCGCGTCTTTGGTTAACGGCGGACTTTGGGATCTTTTTGTACAATTATTACCCATTTTGTTCTACCCTTTTAATTGTTATGTAACTCCTTATTTTTTAACATGGTACCACGGATTTTGTTATAGTCTCTTCAGAATGACTGCCTACCTGCTCTGTTTCCCTGATCTATGACAAGACAGAAATCTTTTTTTGTCCCTGACTTGTATAAACAAAGTCTTAACAAAATAAATACAAATCTAGTCCCTGATCTAAAACATAAAAAAAAAAGGTAGATTCACCTTACCTGAGCCTTCATGATTGATCACCTGGTTCGAGTAAACCCGTCCTTCAGTCGCAGATCAGAAAGTGGTTGGCTTTTTTTGTACAACAATTCAGTCGGAGGGCTTTTCAACTAAGAAGAACCGATGTGGTTTCTTCCCCGTACAGTTTCAAGCCACCTGGCCTGTCTGATCAGAGGCGAAGTGACGGTCTCCGGCTCGAAGGACCAATCTGTCAAAGGAAAAAAACTTCAAAGACTAATACACATAAGGTTCAGTTAAGGCATATTTAATTACTTGCTGCAAGGAGACAAAAACATGCAAATACAAGGATTTGTCTAACTACTAACAGGACGTATGCTTATTCTTATACTGTTTTACAAGACATGGCCTTCTATGGCTGACGTAATCAAACACAACTTTCAGTATTGTTCTACAGCAGATGTTACTCAGATTTTCTGCTGACATGACTAGATTTGTGAGAAACTTTTGAGAAAAACAACCTGGCCTTGGTGGACACTAATTCATTTACAGGCTTCTATTGTACAGTGTTACATTTCAAGGTACTCTTGTAACTCAGATACAAGCAAATGCTGATTGCAGTTCATATTTTCAAACAGGCTTTGTCCTAATTATCTATAGCTTCTACAGCTGTGTATTTTCTCACAGCACAAACAGAACTTCTTGTCTAAGCTTCATACAAGTAGTATTGTTCTATTCATTATTTTCCTAACATAAGCAGGAATCATTTGCTTCTCAGTAAATTTCCAAGGCACAAGCAAGATTTTAGCTAACAATACAAGGTCAGAAAGCATCTGCAGTTTGTACAGATTTATGCAGTATGAAATAGAATAAATGTGTTAACCCTTTTCAAGCTCTAAATGCACTAAGCATATTACTAATACACACATTAATACATATTTTTCTGACAACAGTCACAGAGACATGGTTCAAGTCCTCAGAGAGTACCCCGGCCATCCAGGACTATAATGCCTTCAACACATTCAGACCACAAAACAAATGTAAAAGAAACAAGGGATGAGGAGTATCCATCTTCATTAAAGACAAATACAACTCCAGACTAGGTAAACCGTATGATTTCCTAGAGTTAGATAAAGTCCAACTAACTATAGGAAAGATCCCCCTCCACATCATTGTTAGTTATAAGTCCTCCACCATGAACCATGAAAACCACATAGCCTACCTGGACCTACTTGAGTCACTCTCAGTACAACCAAATACCCTGGTTATGGGTGACTTTAACTATCCTTCCATTGATTGGGTAACATATATGAGCACAAAAGCACTTGCCCAAAGGTTCCTGGACTTTGTTAACACAAATGCTCTGGAGCAGATAGTCAGCAACCCCACAAGGGGCTGTAACATTCTTGACATAGTGCTAACCAACAAAGGGGATCACTGCACCACCACATGTGTGGAGCCCTCCCTGGTAAAGTCCGATCATAAATCAGTCTTGTTCGAATTAATTATTGCACCTGACCCCCCTCCCCAATCAGGAGCAAAAAGGTTAAAAAATTTTCTCCAAAGCAAAGTATAGCCTACTGAGTGATGGCATCAATAGTTTTAGACCCCCCTGCCAACACTGTCAGCAGTGAGCCCTAACTAAGATGTACACAAATGTCCTGTCTAAACACTTATATAAATGTATAGGCTCAGCCGTACTGGAATGGACCAAATCAAGATCCTCGTGAAAAAATAAGCCACCCTGGTGGACTTCCAGCATAAATAGATTATACAATAAGAGAAAGAAACTGCTGTCAAAAAAAACAAGAGGAAACAGTCCCAGCAAAGGAAGAACTCCCTCCAAAGCATAAACAAGCAGATCAGACATCTTGTAAAGTCTCTAGAGATAACTGCAAAACTAATTTAGCATCTCTAGCTAAAGCAAACCACAAAGCTTTATTTAGCTACATCCAAAATCTAAAAGGGAAGGTCCAGCTTTGTGCCAAACTAGCTGTGGACAGTACCACTTATACTGAACTTGAGGACATCACAACCTGCTAGCTGACATGTTTGGCGAAAACTTCACTCCCCTGTCCCTACCAATTATGCCCCATAACATACCTGTCACCAGTCCGCTGCCTAGTATCTCCAGAGAACAGGTCATAACCACACTCGCCAAGGCCAAGAACACAGCCTCTATGGGACCAGGCAACATCCTAGACTGCTTATTAAATGGTCTAAAACAGGAGGTAGTGGCTCCATTGTGCACACTCTTCAATCTCAGTCTAAGCATTGGCTTTGTCCCAGCTGAGTGGAAAACAGCAACCACAAATGCCTTGCACAAAGGGGGTCCCTCAGCCAACCTCAGGAACTAAGGACCCTAACCAGTCTTATCTGCAAGGTTATGGAGATAATCATCATGGACCTTATCAACAAGGATATAGGTGACCTTCAAACTCGTGACTCGATCCAGTTTGGGTTCATTAAGGGCAGATATTGCCTGTTAAACCTGATGCATGCCTTCAAGAATGTTCCCAAGGCCCTGGATGAAGGCAAAACAGTTCACACTCCCTGTCTCAACCTAGCCAATGTCTTTGACACAATCTCTCACTCAGCCATCATTGAGAAACTCACCCAGCTGGGGATTAACCCTTATGTCACTAAATAGGTTGCCAACTGGCTCACAAACAGAATACATATAGCCAATATTGGAGATGCCACCTGTACTAGCTGACCTGTTACCAGTGGTGTTCCACAAGCATCTGTGCTAGGCCCCCTACTGTTTGGTATCTATTTTTCAGAAGTCCAGGTGAAAACAGATGGCCTATAGCTTACCAAGTTTGCTGATGACTGCAAACTGGGTGCAATCATTGAATCCCCCAAAGATGTCAACATAGTACAAAATGGGCTGACACAGACAAATGATGGGTGTCAAAGCCACAGAATTAAACTAAATGCACAAAAAATGCATCATCGTCCCCTTTGGCAAAGGAGATACCCCTGCTAATTACAACAATAATAATAGCCACTTTAAGTTAAAACCCACTGGTGAGAGATTTTGGAATGCAAGTTGACAGTATGATCATTAGGCATCCACAGTAGTAATGAAGGCCTCCTATATTGCACAACTCATCAGATTATTTTATTTTGTCAAACACAATAATTTTTGGCCCCAGAGATAAAAACATATCCTTTGTGTAGTGGTGAGGGTGAAATGACAGCAGTGTTTGTTTATAAGGCAAAATACTCATTTTATTCTGTAATGTTCTCATTACTGTGATACCATGAAAACATACATATTATTAATTTTAAATTACAGTTAACTACTACTTGCTGTAAGGATAGTATTGCACAGAGCATTAATCGTGTTAATGGACTGCAAATTTATGTTATCACATACAGATTTCTTTTCACAGTTCCATGAGGTTTTTAAACATTAGCATTACAGGAATGAAGCAAATAGAGTTGAAAAGTGTCCTAAGCACCCCCACACCACTTTTTTAATAACCTTTTCCCTTTTGAGTTAAGCATTGACCTCTGCTTGTGAAGGTTAAATTGAAAGTAACAGAAATGTTACTCTTGAATCACAGCAGGTCAAGTTCATATGTGTCATATACATCTCCTAAAGATAGGTTAGTTGATGGAACAAGTGATTTTGAAGAGAGGCTGTCAATAGAGCTGGATGGTGTTGATATGATGTCAATATCTATATGATGCAATTAATCCTGTAGACACTGATCTGACAGTGCTGTGGGAACATGAACAGGACCTTGAATGCGAGGATCCCCTAGGTTTAAATGAATGCTGACATGGCCTTCATAAAATTTGTTGTGCTTCTTCCTCAAGCCCCAGCTAATTATACTATTTTCTTGAGAAGCACTTGTAGCCTCATGTTATATGCCCTCATGCATCTGTATAGTACCCTGTCCTCTTCCCCTTCCAAGACTGACTCCTGCTTGAGTCTGGAAAGTCCTAACAAGTATAGAAATGGAGGTGGCCTCCAATGTTTGGTGTGCCACCATACTATGCATTAGTGTGATTATTGCATTATCCTTTCTCTGTGGCCTTTCCAAGTAATGCTGGAAATCCTCATTCATACCTTTGACAACACTGACCATTTTCAGCAGTGCCCTGATCCCTAACAATGTCACACCACATTTGATGTTGGGCAGCCAATGTTTTATGTGTTTCCTGGGGTAACTGTAACAAATTCCTTTGTCTGTCTCCCTTTTGTAAAGGTGTCACTGTGGACACTGTTACGTCTGACTGTATGCCATCATCCAGAAAGTGTTCCTCTGGTGTTGTAGATACTGGAGTAGAGTTGCAGGGGTTTTCCTCCTTTACAAACATGAGTGTAATGTCAGTATGTGCTTGACTATGTGATGTGTTGTCACTTCCTGCAGTTACTAGCATGTTATGTGGTGTGAGATCTGGCCATTAAACATGGGGAATGTGTGTCACATTCCTCTGGATGCCTCATAAATATAATTATATTATCATCATCATCATCTTCAACAGCCATGTTATTATCAGCATCATCATCATCTTCAACAGCCATGTCATAATGATCATCCTTAACAACTATTCTGCTGCTGGTATCCTCCACATTTATTGATATAGTGGATCTGTTTGTTTCTGCTGCTGATCTGTAAATATGATTTAAAAAATATTATTTTATTTTACATTTGTTAACCGGAAAAGTCAAACTACGACTGAGCCTATTTTCAATGGAGGCCCAAGGAGAAATATTCCAGACACATGTCTTTGGAATGTGGCAAGAAACCGGAGTACCTGGAGGAAACCCAAGTGAAAATAGGGAGGACTTGTAGACACCACACAGAAGGCACCCCAACCGAGAATCGAACTGTAGAACCTCTTGCTGTGAGGCGACACTAATTGCTGCACCACTTCTTCTTCTTTTGGCTTTTCCCAATTAGGGGTCACCACAGCGGATCACCTGTCTGCTCATGATTGACAGTGGAGTTTTACAGTGTCGATTTGCCAGCCCAGCGCCCAGCCTTCCACAGAAGGCACACACATGCACACGTTCACACCTAGGGCCAATTTAGAGTGACCAATCCACGTACAGCATGTCTTTGGGATGTGGGAGGAAACCGGAGCACCAGGACAAAACCCACATGACCACAGAGAGGACATGCAGACTCCACACAGACGGTAGCCCAACCTAGGATCGAACCAGCGAACCTGTTGCTGTGATATGGCAACGCTAACAGCTGCACCACCGCGGCAGCCCAACTGCTGCACCACTGTACCACATTAATATTATTTATTAATAAATAAATAGCATAGACTACTTTATGCTTATTAAGTAGGTATGGGGGATCCTTAGCATGCACACCACCTCCATTGTCATTCTGTGTAGCTGCAGAAGGTTCACCTATTCATAGTAATTAGCAACTGTTTAATGTAATCATTCCAAGTCAGCATTTAATTCTCTATATAAATATACCTTCATTAGCAGATGTGTGTTGTTGTTGCTGCTGCAGATGCTGGTAATAGGCAGTGTCTTCACCACTCTGATTATTCCATTGCCACTATTTTCTGTGTCACTGTCATTGCCATGGGTAATACAAACAAAATGAACTGGTATTTTGAGACTCAATGAACACTTTAATATGAATATAATAAAAATGGTTAAGAGCTTTTGTCTAATGTAGACATCTTCAGAACCACAAATGATGGATATATAAGAGGTATTGATCTTTTGGTGATAATGGGATACTTGTTGGGGATCCCTTCCCCCCTGTACTGGAACTGGCAATTGCATTCTGCCACATCTTGCTTCTAGCATGCCCAGTCTTGTGGATTATGTCCTGGGCAACTTGAGTCCAGGCTTTTGTTCTCTATTTATTTGGGTCCACCTTTACTAAACAAATGTTCACTATATGTCCTATGGGCTGTCATGTAGATGCGAATTTCCTCATGGTTGAAGTTGCCCTTTCTCTGCTTGATGACTTTTTTTGCATAATTATTGCACATGAAAAAAGGTCACAGTAAAAAACTTTTGATTTAATCATTAGTTAAACTTCACAACACTGACCATGTGTGCCTGCCATCCTCCTATAAACAAGTTAAGGAACACAAACCCCATAATTACATGCACATGAAAATTTTCAGTCCAGTCAAGTAAGATTTTGCTATACCAATGCCAGCAGTATCATAAATACATTCAGAACAATAAAGCAATCACATTAATAGATTCATCCTTCCTCTGACTCCTACCACTTTCATGCATTCATAACACTGTAATTTTCCATTCTTCAGTAACACTCTGAAATTTCCAAGTACACACATATGTATGTTAAGCCAACAGCACATCCTTACCACTTCAGTACTTCACAATTAAGACACATGCAATCACTAAATGATATGAAGGTAAATGCTTTTCTCAGTGATCACTAACAATTTCCACTGTTGCTGCTGTGATTTTCCACTTACAAGTGACAGCTTTTACACTGTTCACTAAAGCCATGAAAATTTGACCAATTGCGAAGATATGTAAAGGCTGCCAGCCTACCTAGAAAGAATTTTTAGTAAATAATTCTATGTCATTGCAAATATGAATATAATCCACAGGCTTGTCCTCTTAAATGTGAAAAACCTGTGTTAAATGTTGAACTTCAAAAATGTAACGACAGTGCACTCTGCTGGATGAAAGCTGATAAGTCAAGCATTATATGAGTGCTTGATTTCAAAGCTCGGAGACATAATGTCTAGGCTGAGGAATTTCTTCTATTGTTTTGAGACCAGAGTTAATTGCTAGATTTTACATATATAATGTATTTTATTGCTGAAGCTTCCTGGTCAGGTGCAAGATCAAAGAAATGTTTAAACTCAGTGTTTGTGTTAGTTTGGGAACCAGAGAAGAATGATGTAATCTAAAATGAGTCAGCAGTGATGTATTATTTTTAAAACTTTCTCAAAGAGAGAGAGAATCAGATCATTTTGGATTTTGTTTGAAGAACATCACTCACCAGTGCTCTGCCTTTGCTCTATATGTAAATTTATTTAGAACAATGATTGCTCTTAGAGTTAGATAGGAATTTAGTCAGATTAAGTCTAGCTGTTTTCTATATTTATCTCAGACTATTCTACAGTATTATTTTAAGCATTTTCCTGTGATTTCTGAACTCTTGACTAGGACTGTGTTGAATTGAGAAGATTTGTCTTGTGTTTTTATTATTTATTATTAAATATTTTTAAACCTTTCAACTGTGGCTGTTTTTTGTAGAGATAATTTAAGCTCTAGAGTACATTGCATGTATATATTGATACTGTACAAAGCCACTCCAAATAAGCCTTGCTGTTTGTCACACTTACTAATTGGATAATAATATTGCACTATAATAATTAGACACCCTTTGGTAAGGGCCTTTTTAGTAGCTGATATCAGTAGTTGGTGGCAGTGATTACTACCTTATAGCCCAGCAGGAGGAGGCATACCTGGAGAACCTGTGCCAGCCTCCCCCAGGAGTGTCTGTGTGTTGGTATATAAACCAAATCTAAAAGTGTGTGTGTGTTAGCTACTTGGGCAGGGACACAAAGAACTGGTTGTACAGAGAGGGCACTGGAGGTTTTGGCTTGACTATTCGGCTGAGATCTGTACCCTTTAGCTGTGCCAGTGGGAAGTCTTACTGGGGATCTGGAAAGAAAGGGAGAAGCCAGCTCCAGACTGACTGTGATCTCTGTGAGCTCTTAAGGGAAATTGTGCATTACTGTGTGTGTATTTGTTATCCTTCCCAATGTGGACGCCCCTCACTGGTGTTGGTGAGGAATGAGTTTCCTTTATTACTGGGCCATTGCACAGGCTTTACATATTAATTGGTTGGCATTGGTGGGATATTCACACCACAGATAAATTGGTTGGCAATTACCTTGTAGTGGTGTGGATAGTAAATTCCTGTAGCTTGTGTACAGTAATCTCTGAACGTGTTTTTGTACTCTAAATCAGCCAAGCAGTGAATATTCAGAGTTCAGGTCACAATTGTTTTATTTCTTTTGTTAGCTTAGTTAGTCAGGGAGAGCAGGCAAGCATGTCAGCAGATGAGTATGGCAAGCTAACAATGAGCCAGTTGGCTGAGATGTGCCAGGCTAAGGGACTGGTGCATGGAAACCTGACTAAGGCAGACATAATTCCAGCTTTGATCACAGTTGCATTAGAAAGCAGCAATCAGGAGTGTGATCAGACTGGGTGTGGAGATGTACAACACTCAGAGAATGGACAGTTCAACCTTACTGCAAAGGACTTAAAATCCATCTTGAGCTAAAGACAATTAAGTTAGAGGCCAGGTATTAGGAAACAGAAGCAGCAGAGAGACTGAGATATCTACTGGCTGTGGAAAATGAGAAACTGCTATGCCTGGAAGAAAGGCAGAGGCAGCACAAAAAGGAGATGCTGACTCTTTACCAGAGTCATGGAGGTAATCGGGAAGGGAGTAGCCAGACCCCAGAATTACAAAAGATCAGTAAAGTTTTTCTGCAGTTTACAGAGGGGGATGCTTTTGATAGTTTCATTCATATGTTTGAGAGGGTATGTAAACAGTATGATGTTGACCAAAGGCTCTGGGTATGGCTCCTGACCCCCTTACTCCACGGTAAAGCAGTAACTGTGTTGTCTAAACTTTCTGATCTTGAGTTTTTTGATTATACTGCTAAGAATTGTTTGTTAGAATTTTTTTAAGCTAACACCTGAAACTTAAGAAAAAGGTTTTATGAGCATAGATGCAAGGCAGATGAAAGTGTGTGTGAATATGTTGCTGAACTGAGCACTTATTTTTATAGGTGGGTGAGTGGATGTCAGGTCATCACTTTTGAAGGGCTGGCAGACCTTTTGGTGAGGGAACAAGCCCTATAGCACTTTGCCTAAGGACATGAGGATCTGGTTAGCTGATAAACAATGTGCTACTTCAGATGAATTGGGGAAGAATGGAGACATATACCTAGCATGCAGGGTATCACTTCCACAGGATAGGAACACCCAGTGCTGCTCATGGGTCTAAATGAACCCATGGTGGGCAGCCCAGACTGCCCCAACAGAATCGTCCAGTAGCAGAAGAAGCCACTAGTCTAGTTACACATCCAGGACCTAGAGTTCAATGTTTTGAATGCAACCAGTGGGGCCGTGTGGCATATAGATGTCCATGGAGGCAAGTTGGGGAACAAAAGATGAGGGAGCCAGTAAGTGGGAAAGACAAAATGCCAATAGTAGGTTGTCTCGAGACAACAAGGGTACTGAACTATCATCCTGCAGATGTCCTGATAGGGAAGGATTTGAATGAGGCAGTACCATGTGCTTATGCAGTTACATGCAGTCAGGCTAGGAGAGCAACATGTGGGTCTGGTAGCCTGGGGGAGACCCAGTTAGACCACATAATTGCAGCCAGCACTAGTGAGGTGGCTACTTCAGGGAGAGAGCTGCCCTGTAGCAGATAGACTGAAGGTGAGCCACAGCTGTTTGTGGGTGCTGATGTTCCCTTGGACAGAGTGACTGCAAAGGTAGAGGTGAGTAATAGTACCCAGGCTGACAGTGAAGCACTGCTGTCAGAGGATGCCAGACTTCCTGTGGAAGTGGAGCTGGGAAGGGTTAGAAAGAGAGAGTTGAGACAGGCTCAGCTCTAAGACCCTACATTGCAAGGCCTGAGGCAGATAGCTAGTGAGACACCTGATTCTCAAGGGAAGGGAGATTCTATATACTGGGACAAAGGGTTACTGTATAGAGAGTGGACCCCTGAGGGAGGACTTGAAGGTGAAAGAATACAGCAGTTGGTAGTTCCTAGAGCCTACCATGTGGTGCTTCTAGCCATAGCCCATGATAGTCCCTTAACAGGTGACATGGGCATAAAATGTAGAAAGAGACGTATTATTCAGAACTTCTATTGGCCTGGAATTTCCAGAGATGTAACAGGGCACTGCAGGATCTGTGAGCAGTTCCAAAAGGTAGGCAAGTCAAGAGACAAGGTGAGAGCTCCTTTGATGCCTTTGTCTGTGATTGAGGAGCAATTTCAGAGGATAGTTATGGATATTGTGGGGCCTCTGAGTACTCCAAGTGCCACAGGGATAAAGTATATCCTAGTGGTATTAAATTATGCTACAAGATACCCTGAGGCAGTGACTTTGTCCTTCATTGAGACAGAAAAGGTGGAAAATGCTTTGTTAGAGATTTTCAGCATAGTAGGTTTCCCAAAAGAAATACTGACTGACAGAAATACTGACTGACAGAGGTGAAAATTTCATGTCAGACCTGCTGGCTTGTCTGTGGAAGTACTGTGAGGTGAAGCACCTGAAGACCACCCCCTACCATCCCCAGACTAATGGTGTTGTTTAGATGTTAAACTTTACCATCAAGTTCATGCTACGGGCATTTGCAGACCAGTTTAAGAGGGAGTGGGACAAATATTTGCCCCATCTGTTGTTTGCTTACAGGGAGGTTCCCAGGAATCCACAGGTTTTTCACCCTTTGAGTTGCTGTATGGGCATAGGGTGAGGGGACCTCTAGATTTAATTTGAGATGAGTGGGAAGGTGAGTGTGAATCTCACAAGGAGTCTGTTGTGGCATATGTCCTAAACCTTAGGACAAGGCTGAGAGAACTCATTAGCTTGGCCCAGGAGAACCTGGCAGAAGCCCAACAGCAGGAAAGAGTCTGGTATGAAAGGAATGCTCGAGCTAGAGAGTATGCTGTAGGGCAGCAAGTAATTGTTCTCATTCCTGTCAGAAACAACAAGCTGCAAGCAGCTCATGAGGGACCCTACAAAGTGATAAGAAAGGTAAGTGATATTAACTACATGGTATAACTGCTAGGCAGGAGTCAGGGGCACAAATTGTACAATGTTAACATGATGAAACCTTACCATGATAGGGAGGCCCTTGTGCTGAGTATCTGCAGTGGATTGCAGGAGGAGTTTGAGGGAGATTGGGTGACTGATTTCCTCAGTGAGGCTCGGACTGACACCTCAGTGGAAGGGGTAGCAATGTCCCAGCAGCTATCTCCTACCCAGGTTCAAGAAATCTGATCAGTGTTACAGGAGTTTGGGGACATTTTCTCTGGGAAAACAGGGTGCACCCACCTGGTGCAGCACCAGGTAGATTCAGGACCCCAAAGGCCTATTAGGTAGGCCCCTTATAAGGTGCCTGACAGAGACAGACTCTGAGGGAGAAGATACAGGAGATGTTGGAAATAGGGGTACTTCAAGAGTCCAACAGTCCTTGGGCTTCTCCAGTGCTGCTGGTGCCAAAAAAGGATGTCAACACCAGGTTCTGTGTGGACTAGAAGAAATTAAATAGTAATACAGAGTCAGATGCTTACTCCATGCCTAGGGTAGATGAGGCCCTAGAGCAGCTGGGTGGGGCTAAGTATCTTACCACCATTGATCTTATAAAGGGTAACTGGCAGGTGACCTTGACTCCCAGTGCTAGAGAGAGAGGTCAGCCTTTGTGACTCTCTCTTTTCCTTGTATGAGTTCACAATTATACCTTTTGGGATGAAAAATGCCCCAGCAGCTTTCCAGAAGTTGGTAGATCATATCCTAGCTGGAGCAGGAGGGTTTGCCCTTGCTTACCTAGATGATATTTCCATCTACAGCCATTCCTGGCAAGAGCACCTTCAACATTTTAGGGCAGACTACAGAGGCCAATGTTGTCCATTAAGCTGAGCAAATGTCGGGTGGGTATAGCAGAGGTCTCCTACCTGGGACATAGAGTTGGGGAGTGGTAAGATCAAGCCAGAACCTGCCAAAGTGGAAGCCATTCAGGCGTGGCCTGCACCTGTTACCAAGAAGCAGGTGAGAGCATTCTTAGGGACAGCAGGGTACTACAGAAAGTTTATCACCAGTTATATTACCATAGCTGCTCCCCTCACAGACCTGACAAGGAAAAACAGGCCAGATAAGGTAGTATGGACCCCAGCATGTGAGCAGCATTCCAGAAGCTTAAAGAAGCTTTGGGAGGACCCCCTGTTTTAGCCAGTCCAGATTACAGCAAATAATTTGTTGTGCAGGTGGATGCTTCTAACCATGGAGTGGAGGCTGTATGTAACCAGATTTCTCAGATGGAGAAGACCGCCAAGTGGTTTATCTCAGTCATAGGCTCTCACCCAGGGGGAAATGCTATACAGCTGTAGGAAAGGAATGTCTAACCACAGTATGGGCACTGTTGAATCTTCAGCCTTATCTGTATGGAAGAAAATTCACTGTAGTTACAGATCACAATCCTCTAACATGGTTACACTGAGCCAGCCATCAAAATGCCAAGTTGCTAAGATGGAGCCTAGGGTTGCAAGCATATGATATGTCAATGCAGCACTAAAATGGAGTTAGCAAACACCAAAACTGATGGGCTCTCAATACAGAAAATGGGTAAGGTATACTCAGATAGACCTAACCCTCTCAAGCAACATTTCTCATGGGTCACTTGAAAAACTAGCTTGAGATCTGAGATCTCCGGGGGGGGGGGGATATGTGAAGATATGTGAGGGCTGCCAGCCTAGATAAAAATAATTTAATAAATAGTTCTATGTCACTGTAAATATGAATATAATCCAGAGGCTTGCCCTCTTAAATGTAAAAAAAAAACTGTGTTAAATGTTGAACTTCAAAAATGTAACCACAGTGCACTCTGCTGGACGAAAGCTGATAAGTCAAGCAC
This sequence comes from Protopterus annectens, assembly GCF_019279795.1. NCBI lineage: Eukaryota > Metazoa > Chordata > Ceratodontiformes > Protopteridae > Protopterus > Protopterus annectens. Next base: position 1,193,243,783 of record NC_056733.1, read on the forward strand.
TGTATGACTGTTTGATCTCAAAGCTCAGAGACATAATGTCTGGAATGAGGAATTCCTTCTATTGTTTTGAGACCAGAGTTAATTGCTAGATTTTACATATATAATTTCTTTTATTGCTATAGTTTCCTGGACAGGTGGAAGATAAAAAAAATGTTAAAACTCTGAGTTTCTGTTAACCTGAGAACCAGAGAAGAATGATGTAATCTAAAATGATTCAACAGTGATGTATTATTTTAAGAGTTTCTCAGAGAGAGAATCAGAGCATTTTGGATTTTGTCTGAAAAACATCACTCACCAGTACTCTGCCTTTGCTCTATATGTAAGTTTATTTAGAACTGTGATTGCTCTTAGCGTTAGATAGGAATTTAGTCAGATTTAGTCTAGCCGTTTTCTATATTTATGTCAGACTATCCTACAGTATTTTCCTGTGATTTCTAAACTCTTGGAACTGTGTTGAATGAGAAGATTTGTCTTGTGTTTTTATTATTTATTATTAAATATTTTAAACCTTTCAGCTGTGGCTGTTTTGTGTAGAGATAATTAAAGCTCTAGAGTGCATTGCATGTATATGGTGATACTGTACAAAGCCACACCAAATAAGCCTTGCTGTTCGTCAAACTTACTAATTGGATAATAATATTGCACAGTAATAATTGGACACCCTTTGGTAAGGGTCTTTTTAGTAGCTGATATGAGTAGTTGGTGGCAGTGATTACTACCTTACAGCATGGCAGGAGGGGGAATAGCTGGAGAACCTGCGCCAGCCTTCTCAAGGAGTGTCTGTGTGTTTGTATATAAACCAGATCTCAAAGTATGTGTGTCAGCTACTTGGGCAGGGACACGAAGCACTGGTTGGACAGAAAGGGCACTGGAGGTTTTGGCTTGACTACTCAACTGAGATCTGTACCCTATAGCTGTGCCAGTGGGGAGTCTTACTGGGGATCTGGAGAGAAAGGGAGAAAACAGCTCCACACTGACTGTGATCTCTGTCTGCTCTTAAGTGAAATTTACTGTGTGCGTGTATTTATTATCCTTCCCAAAATGTGGACACCCCTCACTGGTGTTAGTGGTGAGGATTGAGACTCCTTGATTACTAGGCCAGTGCCAGGCATCACACCAATATATCAGTAAAATAAACATTTCTTCAAGATAACTCACTAATTTTAAATCATTTGAAATATTTCATATTAAATTACAATATATATATATATATATATATATATATATGTATTTTATTTTATTTTTTTTTTACATTAAAAGATCCGTGGTTTCCTAGGTCATTTCTTAGGTTCATAGTTTCATAGGTGCATACTAGGCTAATGGACACTAGGGCCTTTTTTTAAGCCTAACCGTGCAGCTAAAATCTCTAATGAGCTCTGGAACCCTTGATAAGTGCAAGCTGGGAATTGGGAGATGAAAGATTTACAAGTAGAAGACTGTAAGATGAACCATTTGCCTGTGTCCATTAGAGATATTAGGGGCCAAATCAGAGATGAATTTCCTGTCCCCCATCCAATTGTCCAAGTTGAATTGGGTTAGAGAAGAATTCTGCTTCACATGGATGGGGAGCTTGTTCCAGAGAATAGGTATTCTCTGTGATATGGACCTATCTCCCCAACAGGTCCTATTTATATCACAGGCAAATTTTTAGAACAGGTAATTCTGGTACTGTTTGTTTTACAGGTATACAGAAGGTCCATCAGGGTGGGAGTCTGACAATGCCTTGTATGCCAGGGATATAGAATACAGGGATAGGACTTTGAGGTGGTCATCATAAGATACATTACTTATGCCCTGTATTCTTTTAGTGAGGAACCTCTGAGGACATTCAAATTGTTGGATATGCTTAGTTAGGTACATACCAAAGGGGACATTGTACTCCTTGATAGGTCTGATGAATGTTGAATGCAGTGGAACAATGACCTCCTTGGATCTAGATGCCACACCTTTGTATGCAACTGTTATTCATTTCTTGGCATTTATTTTTAGTCCATGGCTCTGACACAAGTTACAGCATTTGTTTGTGTCAGGCCTTCCTGGTGAATGTTAGTGTCAGTGGAGGAGTCTATGACTGATCCTAATATTTGCCAACTAGCTTAAGTAATCACTAGTTAATTATTTAACATTTGTTTACAAGGCAAGTCCAACTTGGAATGAAGCCATTTTTCAGCGGTGGCCCAGGGTGAAATGCTCCAGATGCATGTTTTTTTATAATGTGAGCGGTAATCAGAGTACCCAGAGAAAACCCACATGAATGCAGGGAGGACATGAAGACTCTGCACAGAAGACACTCCAGGCAAGAATCGACCCAGAGAACCTCTTGCTGTGAGGTGACAATGCTACCGCTGCACCACTGTGCCGTCAATTAATATAGCAGTGTTAAACTATTTCATGTAAATTTCAGATCCATTTGTGTGTTTATGTGTTTTGTATGCAAGTTAGGCATTTTTACATTTATCTCAATGAATCACAGTAATATACAAATGTGTATGGCCACTTATGCATGAAAATTAGTTTTGACTGTTCATTAATGCCTCCTTAGGTTCATATGAATGCCCTGCTACAAAAGACTAGGCCTGACCAGCTGGGTTAGTGGGTTGACCAGATAAATGCCAGAAGGTCAGAGTTTTATAGTAAGGTTTATTATTATTATTATTATTATTATCATTATTATTATTATTATTATTATTATTATTATTAATTATTTGGTCATATTGAACATAAGTTCAAAAGAAAATAAATTATGAGAAGGCTGTGCAACTGAAGTTATTTGCTAGACGAAATATGTGTAACTGCAAATATGTATCTGTAATGTTATTATAATAATGAAAAAGTAAGCAAAAACCTATACATGCACAGAACTGCATCTGAATACAAATACATGGAATGTGTAAGTGATAATTATCTGTATAAATAGAAATATAACATATGTATGAGTAACATACACACACACACACACACACACACACACATATATAATATAATAATATATATATATATATATATATATATATATATATATACACATGCATGTGTGTGTGTGTGTGTGTGTGTGTGTGTTTGTACACTTACAACTACTTGTTCATGTATTTATAGTGAAGGCAAAAAAAAACATTTGCATTTCCACATAATTTAATCTACTATTGCAGTACCCTTATGTACTAGTTAAATTACTTGCAGACACTTTTGTAAATAAAGGATTTTGTTTATGTAAGCAGGAAAAGTATTTATTAGTATAATAATTGTCAAAGACAGTAATTTCTTCCAAAATATTAGCTTTACGTACAGGATGGCTGAACTGTCAGTCAGGTATCACACCCCAGACAAAGAAGGAGTTCAGGGTTGTAGTAACACATGAATAACCAGCACATACTTTTAGGATGATAGGATCATAGGGGATTACTAGGCTAATGGCTCTGGGGCCCTTACAAGACTAGCCAAGAGTTTATCCCCAAACAAGAAACCTCAATCAGCACCTGTCACCCCTGTCAATGAGGGACACAGGTGGAAACCCTGGGACAAATTTGTGGTTACCCATTCAGTCATTAAGGCTGTGCTTGAAGAGGGTCAGCGACGTACTTTGTTTGACGTGTATGGGGAGTCATGAGAGATGAAAAGTTAATTTACTTCTGTATACATTTTTAAATCATAACCTTTATGTGCTTGTAATTATTAGGGTGAACGCAATTAAAGCGATCACTTTTGTCCAGCTAAGGAACTGAAAACTTCCTTGAATTGCTACATTTTTCTGTGTGTGAACACCTTCTGACTGAACACAGTTCACAGACTGTTACATGCAAAGCATATTATTTTAAAATACCATTCCACCAAAGGTGCATTGATTTCTTTATAACCTGCAGTAAAGGAAAGATTAGCACAGTATGAGAATTCAGATAATAATACATAGTTCAACAAACATATTGTAAGCAAGGGATCTATGTCAAATAATCAAAAGGGCAGATGTCTAAACCCATACGATTAAAAACATATGATTGACAATTCCGTCCATCAAAAAAAACAATTAGTGGTGTGGCCAATATCCCAGACTGCTAGCAGCACTGAATTTTAGCTCTGCCTACATTATATTATTTTGACAGGAAATTCTATTTATTTTTTGAAGAAAACTACTCAGATATATATGAGAAGATGCATACTTATAAGCCCTTTATTATTTTTCAAAAGTCACTGCTGAAACAGAAAGTTTTATATTTTTTTCCTGTCAGAAGTTTTTCTACAAGGGATTCAGATATGAGTAACTCAAAGAATTCACATCAGGAGAGTGTAGTGAAAAAGGAGTTACAAGCTATAATAACAAATATCCAAGAACTTTCTCTCAAAATGGACAAACTGGAAAGTAAAAGTGACCACATAAAACAGGATTGTAGCAAGCAGATGGACCTTCTAAACGAGGTAATCAAAAATCATTCAGAACAATTATCTTCTATTGAAGAAGCTGTCAGTGATATGGATGGCAGAGTGTGAGAATCATAATGATTTTCTTCTGAAACAGAATACAAAACTACTAGAAAAAGTGGAAGACCTAGAGAGTAGGTCAAGGAGAAATAATAGCAGAATTTATGGAGTACCTGAAAAAGAAGAAGGAAATATTATGATACAGTTCCTGAACAATGGTTACCGACAGCATTAAATCTGCCTGAATCTCTTTCATTCGGAATTGAAAGAGCCCACCAGTCTTTATCAATGCCAACTTCAACTACCAGGTCCTCTAATCCTAGATGCATCATTGTCAGATTTTTATCTTCCCAAGATAAAGATTTGGTATCGAAATCTGCATGGACAAAATCATTTGTTTTGATAATTGTTATACCTCCTCTGTCATCTCTAGAAGTAAAGAATGTTTTCTTAATAACGTCTCTCAAAAAGTCCGACATCAAAGCTCAAATACTTTTTCCTGCCAGGATAGAATTAAATTTGCCTGATGCTGAGAAAATTTTCATTTCGCTACTAAAAGCCATGGATTTTATTCAAAAGAAAAAACATATTAATTGATATAGAAGATAGGGATTGCTCTGCACAAAGTCTGAAGAGACATGCATCAAAAAATGGATGGACTGTCAAAGAAGGAGCTAATAAAAATGAAAGGACAAATAAATAGGATATTTTTAAAGGTAAATATGTTAACTTCAACATTTTACTAGCTAGTTTTTCTGCTGGGGAACTTCAACAAGGTAAAGGTAAATTTTTTTTTTTTTTATATAAGTTGACAGTGCTCTGATTATTATTTTACTGATAAATGTACTTTTCTTGTTAGGGTACAAACTAATTAGTAATATGATTGTTATATGATATCTTACGTGATCTACATTCTTGTGTGTAAATGGTGGGGTAATGTTATAATACACAGTAAACATATAATACCAAGGATAGTAATGAAGAGATCTACTGTCAAGTAAAAAAGAAGAAGAAGGTGGGATTATAACATTTTAATATGTCAGCAGGATTTATGTGACAGTAATTAACTACATCTTTTTTTATTTAATATTTTCTTTGTGAGATAAATGATTCTATCTTTTCCCCTTCCCCTTTTTTATGGTTATATTGTACTGGGCTCACTGTGTCAGGATTGTGTTTCCTGTTGAAATGCGCAGTAAAAGTAATAGTGATGTTTTTCCCTAAATGTATGAAAGATATGTCTATTGTATGATTTGTACTTGTGTGTTTGTTTGTCTGACTTTTATCTTTCTATAAATGTAGTACTAGAAGATGTTTCATGCTGACTGGTAGGTTTAAAGGGCATTGATGGTGCTTTGGGGTGAATAGAAGCAAAAAAACAGCTTTTATGGCTTGGTTGACTGTTGGCCATTACTATTCCTCATTGTTGAAGGTGCTCGAGTGCTTACCTCTCTCTTACAGCGTCAAACAGGTTTTTCATCTTGCATTTCCAGCTGATTTTTTTTTAGCTTTTGTGAGTTGTTCTGTACTAGCACAAACAAGAATAAGATAATCGTGAGGATATCAAGAAGACAGCCATAAGGAAACATGGATTAGAAGTGTTGTGTGACCTTTTACCCATGCACAGCCTCAGAATGCAGAAACTGAGCTGCAGCCAGAATTGGGAATGAAACAAAATTAACTTCTAAAGGTTTTCTGGTTCATAAGCTTTGAAAGGTATTGAACTACTATAAAAAATTATTCTAAATCTACTACAGTGGTTATATTGTGTAATGTCTGTATAGCACTAAGCTCAGTATACGAAACTAAAGCTAATGAATGCTGTTTGCTAAATGGAGAACAGTGATGGGGGGTGGGAGAAAAGATGAGAAACAGAAGGAATGTTATCAAAATGGTAACAAATGGCAAATACTGAATATATTAATGGGCAGCATATAGAGTAAGCACTAATTTTAAATGTCTACATACCATACTTATTACTGCAACCATAATCTGCCTGAAACATCTATTATGAGGTCATGTAAGAGTAAATTGATAAATTATAATATACTTAACTTTTATCTGTGCTGCAATATATATTGGAATGACAATTAATTTGGCACAAGTACTATTATTCTAAAGTTATAAATATGTAAGGGGACAATATTTAATTGAATATAAGAAGATGCTATTTAGGGCCTCATTTCAAGACAGGGTTCATACTTTGAAGATGATTCTACATTGTTACATTTTAGAGTGTTTGATTATATGGCCTATTGAAACAGGTCCTACTGTGATTAAATAAAGAATATTTCAAGGTCATGTTTGATTGGGTTACTTTAAAAGTGTTTATTGAGTCTACTATATATATTTAAAGCAAAAGCTAATCACAATGTAATTGATGTGTGAGATGTGGAAAGTGAGTGGTTTGATTCATTTTTTAATCAAACCTGGAACATGGTGTTCCATGTATGTATTTGTATATAGTTATTTGTTTCAGATGTTATTAGTTAAATATCTTGATTCATCCATGATAAAAAATTCTAGGAAATATTTCAGGCTATTGTACATGAGATTTATTATAGATGTTCTAAATATAATTTAAGTGCATGATGGTTTATAAATGCTTATCGCTCAATGTTAATGGCTTAAATAATAACATCAAAAAAGCTGGTTTGCTTATGTTTATTAAAATGCATAAAGCACATGTACATTTTTTTGCAAGAAACTCATTTATTGAAAAAAAATTAGATAAACAATCTTTTAATGGTTATACAGTACTTACTGATTTTTGCTATAAAACTAAAAGAAGACACACACTTATATTGTGGAATAACACCTACACAATCCCTAAGATTTTAAATTCATTCTCAGATAAGGATGGAATGTTAAGTTTAATGGTGATAGAAATCAATAAGAAATGTTACACATTGGTGAACTCTTATTGGATTCCTGGACTAGGGACTAAATATGTCAACAAGTATCTTGATACTATTGCATTATATGCAAAGGGTGAAATTATATTGGCTGGAGATTTCAATTGTTTATTAACCGATAGAGATACTTCTAGAACTAGTAAAGTTAAACTAACCACACAATCTAAAAAAATAAACAATTTTTGCCTCAATGAATCTTAGAGACATATATAATTTAAAATCACAAAGTTCACTTAATTACACCCATTACTCATTTAGGTTTGGTACCCAAATGAACATTGACAAGGTTTTCATTTCGAATAGCTCATTCAAAAATAACTGATGTTTCAATAATGTCATGTCCACTTTCTGAGCATACTGCCTTTTCTTTAGTTTGTCTGTAAAAACGATGATTTGGTAATCTTACAAAGAATCCCAGCATACAAAATAACAATAAAAGGTTTTAGGGAATGGATTCTAAATGAAATAGATACATCTGTAGAAATGAATAATAATGGGGAGATAACACACTATATTATGGGACACGTTAAAAGTCTATTTGTATGGTAGAGTTAAAAATTGGTATCTTCAAAAAAGAAAAGAATGGGACAACGAACTATCAGAATTACAAATTAAAATAAAATTGTTAAAATTATATATAAAACCCAATGATATAGTAGTACACATGGAACATCAAATTTAAATCAAAAATACTTAGAAATATTAAATCACAAAGTTGTTATAAACTTAGAAAAACTAAAATTACAATCTTATTATGTAAATCCTAGGCATTTACATAAATTGGCTATTAGATCCAACCAAATCAATAAACTAAACTATATCAATGAAATTAAATATACAATTAATAACTCTGTAAAAAATAAAAAAACAACTGATCTGAAAGGTATATTAGAAGCATTTAAAATATATTATAAAGCAATCAATGATACATCTCCACCTAAAGATGGACAATATAGTGGATAAGTTTCTTCGAAAACATAGAAACACTAAGTTGTCAAATCAACAAAATAACATACTAGATAAACCAATAGCAATAGAATTGAAAGAACAAGCTAAAAATTTAAAAAACAACAAAGCCCCAGGATTAGATAGGATAATCCCAGAAATTTATAACACTTTTCCTAATCAAATACTAAAATTTTTCTATGGTTAAACAAGAATTAAAAATCCCCCCTTCTTGGAAATAATCATTTCTCCTATTTTGAAACAAGGTAAAGATCCCAAGTCATGTTCATCTTATAGACCTATTTCCTTATTAAACATTGGTTACAAAATTTTCATGTCCATTTTGACTAAGAGATTAAAAATATAATGCCTAATTTAATAGTATATGATCAAACAGGTTTTATTTTACATAAGAAAGCTCATGATAACATTATTAAATTATTATATTTAATTGATATTGTGAACAAAACCAAGAAACAACTAACTGTTATAAGTTAAACCAAGAAACAACTAACTGTTATAAGTTTGGATATAGACAAAGCCTTTGACTCCATTAGCTGGACCTATTTAAAAAAAAACATTTTTAAAGGTTATAATTTTCCCCAGAATTTACTAACTTAATACTGAAACTATACAATGAATCTTAAGCATATGTTAAAATCGGTTCATGCTTATCATCACCATTAAAAATTCTAAAAATCACAAAACAAGGATGGCCAATGTCCCCATTACTGTTTGCTTTATTGGTTGAAACTTTTGCTACATATATTAGAAAATATACAAATATGAAAGGATTTTAGTTAAATAGTGAATAGTGTCTAAAAATCCAATTATTTGCAGACGATATTCTCCTAACATCTTGTGATATAGACTTTTCCATGCAATATATTATAGATGCTGTTAATTACTTTGAAAAAATCTCGTCTAAAATTCAACCAAAATAAAACGAAAACACTATTAATTAATAAGAAAATTAAGAGAATCTTATTAAAGTATGCAACATTAAATTGGGAAAATTATACAATCAATTATTTAGGAATTAGTATAAAACTACATGGAAAGAGACTGTCCAATTAAATTATACCACTCTATTAACTATAATCAATTGATCTAACTAAAACATGGAACAAAATGTTTTCACTATGGAATACACACTTACAATAATAAAAATGATTATGCTGCTAAAAATGTTATTCTTTACACAATCCTTAATTGTATCCCCACCTAAAAAAATATTTAAACAAATAGATTCCTTATTATTTAAATTTCTTTGGTTTTCACGGAAACCAAGGGTAACATATAAATGACATGTTAGAGCCTGGAATAGTAACGGGATTATATTCCCTAACATAATTATATTCTAAATCTGTTGTTATCAATATAAAATTACATTGAATAACTTCTATATATACATCTAGGTGGAAACAGCTACATGAGATCTATATAACTGTTAATAGAAGTACTGAAACTCAAATCAATGATCCATTTGGAATCAGAAAAATATACTGGGTACTATGTGAGTATTGTTTATAAAATAAGAAATGTAGCTACTTCTCATATGGTATAAATCAAATTGTTTTCACATTTAAAAACATAATATATAATAATTATAGTTTAAAACAAATACTCTTTCTTATATTTCCCACTGCCTACACTCCACATTGTCTAGATTCCTTTAACATTAATAAAATGTCAAATCTTAAAGATAATGAGTTAAAATTCTGGCACCAATTTATAGATAAAAATAAAATTCAATCAATAAATGTTCTTTTAGCCAGATATATGTCATCCAAGATAATTGGTTATGTTTATAATCACTACAGCAATTTATTGAATGTAAAGTGAGACTATCAATAAATCTGGAAACAGATTCAATACCAAAACCTTTACAACTATTTATGGGTTGTAATTAGATGAACATTGAACATAAACTGAACATATCATCTATATGTAAAATCCTATGTGATGAATTGTTATCTTTTGACACAGCTTTTTGGGACTACTCTATAAAGGTTAATGAAGAACCTTTGTCAAATGAAAATAAGAAAGCGTTATTAAACTCAATAAACAACACCACTTTTTCATTATATTACAAATTATTTACCTGGAAATTCATACATGGAAGGTTTTATGCCCCACACAAGATTGTACTTATTTCCAAAAGTAAAGAAACAAAATGTTGGAGATGTGGTTAAATTCTGGAAGCTAACTGGGTTCATATGTTCATCGAATGTAGAATTCTTACACATTATTGGAATGACTTTATATATTTTATAAAAGCTTTGTAGTCAGATAAGTGCCAAACTACTAGTTCTTTGATTTTATTTAATGTACCTACCCCAAGCGTAATCCCTAAACATCAGTTACCAGTTCTTTGGTCAGTTTTGACTATTGCCAGAAAGATTATAACATTGAACTCGAAAAATAAACAAGATCTTATATTTGCGGATTTTATAAGACTAACAAAATGTGTATGTAAAAAGGAAATGCAAACCATTTGTTCTAGAACATCTAATTTAACACATAAAAGAATAGCTTGGCAGAAACTGCTAATTTTATTAGATATATATTAATCTTTTTATTGATGATGTCAATGTTTGTCATGGATGATTCTATATAGTGTAAATAGTTGTTTGTTCAGTGTATATTGTATGTTTTGAAATATATTGATTATCAATGTCTAACTGAAAAATCAAATAAAAATTCTTGGAAAAAAAATAATAATTAAACTCAAACAACACCCACATACAACAGAAAAAGGCTTTTGTGGAGAGCAACCCCCCCGTGCACCCCCCTCACTAATTATTTATACCACCTCTGAGGTCACACTACAGTGGGGAAAAGTGTAAATTTCCTAATCCCTACTCTAATGTGATGTCATTCAGAGTGGTTTGATGGACTGAATTGTTGATCATATGGTCTCGACCATATGGGTTTCACCAATATGTCCTTTTGATTGTTTGACAGGAGCCCAATAAGCAAGTACCACCATGAATGGAATACCTTGAAAATAAGTATTAGTCATATAAGAAATATAAAGGGAAAAAAGGTAAAATACAGGTAAACAAGTGACTTATGTCTTCTTTTTATTGCTGAGGAGCAGATTGCCTTCAGCCAGCAACAGCAAGAAAAAACAACTGCAAGGTTGGTTAAAGAAGCTGGCAAGCATGCATACAGTAGTAAACAGTCTTGTCTGTTTAACTGATTTCATTAATATACATAGGTAAATAATTTATAAAGCCTGATAACTAAAGCACTAGAGTGCATGCAGTACATTACTGCAACCAAGAATGAGAGATACTGTATGTCAGTATATTCATACTGTATTCTGTCTTTAACTCATTTTATTATTGTATATAAAGAAACAATTTATACTGCATGGTAGTTGAAGCAGTACAGTGCATTTACTACATTACCAAAATCAAATGTAAAGGATAGGTCAATATATAAACTGCAGTGTTCTGTTTTTACCTGATTTTTATAAGATGCAAGTATTTATAAAGGATGTTTACAGTGCAATTTTACAAACAAATGCATATCAGGCACAAATATGATTGTTTTGCTTCTGCAGTACACTGCAACATGTAGATTCCATCAGAACTTGATAGCAATACCCTATGTTGTCAAGTATGCATAAGCACCTCCTATAAAAGTTCATACAATACAAAGTTTGCATAAGCACTTTCCATACATTCTGTTTTATTTCAGTAAAGTTTTATAAAAAATGTTTTAAAGTAAGAAATTAAATGTTGTGTAACATGATGTGTGAATTTATTGTCTGTGTTTTCTTTTTTGTTTCCCTCTCCCCTTTTTTCTGTCTTTCATATTTTGATATGCATTCCTTTCTCCTTTTTTATTTTATTTACCTCCCATTTATGTTTGTTTTTATCAGATCCAAAAACCTCTGGAGTGGTCCAGGCACATAACTTCCAGGTTAGGGAGTGGTCACCCTCAGCCCATCTGGGGACATACTCACAGGATCAGGTGGTAGTACTTGTCCTACAGGCATCCTGGCATGTGACAGCCTGGCAAGCCTCACTGAATGGGGCTTTGAGACCTGAATGTGGATTTGCTGGAGAAGGTCATGAACAGATGGATATAGCCTGTCAAACACTCCCTTAAGCATATTCAAAACATGCTGTCCCAGTTGGTATTGACCATCACACAGCCACAAATTCTTACTCCATCAACATTGTGTTCTCTACTGTACCACTGTTGGGCAGTGGAAATGTTTGAGGCTCTTTGGACTGGTACTGATGCTGACACCTCCTCAACCCTTCTTCCATTAACGTTTTGACTATACCTTCTTACCTATTTCCCACCCACAGTACCCACTTATGTTAAAACACTTGAAAAATAAATAATGAGGTTTATCCCCCTCCAAAAAAAAAGCCTGTCCTCTTCTCCTGCACAACCCTCCTGATGTCTTCCTTCTGTGTATCCCTCTTTGTTGTGTCTGCCCTTTTTCAGTCTTTCCTACTGCCCCCTCTCTATACTTTAAAGTAAACAACAGGGTGTCCACATAAGGATACACCCATATGAAACAATTTAAACCTCTTTATATTTTTTAAATATTAATAATTAAACCTTCCCAGTTCATCACTTGCCTTAGGTCTTTCAAGCATGACTGTGCATAACCATGTACATTCCCAATATCCATATGCATAAAGAATAATATTTCTTTATTAATTATTTTTACATTTGTTAACCAGGTTAGTACGATTGGGCCCAGAGATTCCTTTTTCAGCGGAGACTCGAGGAGAAACGCTCCAGGAAAGTAATTAAAAAATAAGAAAAACCTAACAATTCAAGTTGTAAGATACTTAACAGTATAAAAACAGAGAGAAATATATAATATGAATACATACAAGGCAAAAGTACAGCTTTTTGAGAATGCATTAACAATATGTTTGAGAAATTTGGTTAGCATTAAGTTATTTACAAGGAATGCAGCAATGCCTAAAATTAAAAAAAAAAAAATCAGAGTAACATCATGGCATAGTACAACAAAGATGCATTTAATAGCATAGTCAACAGTCAGGAAACCCTTCTGTGTGGCACACCTTTATCACTAAGGGCTTCATCCAGTAAAAAGGAGGTCATTGTCCCACTGTACTCATCCCTCATTAGACCCATTATAGAGTACAACGCCCCATTTGGTATGTACCTCACAAGAGATCTGCAACAACTGGAAAGGCTGCAGAAATGCCTCACTAAAAGAATCACAGGCCTAAAGCAGATGCCCTATGCTGACCATCGAAAAAAAACTCCAGCTATACTCTGTCGCACATCGCCTACTCAGAGGTGATCTCTGCTTAACATACAAGGCCATGTCAAACCCAGTGATGTTGGACATGGTACACTTAAATAAATCCCAATCCCTCAGAGCTACACACTCCAGGGATCTAAATCTGGTCATCACAATAAACAAAACATGCTGTAGGGATAAGTTCCTGACCCAGAGACTCCCCATACTCTGGAACAGACTGCCCATACATGTCACGCTGAGCGTTTCTTTGGCCCTCTTCAAAAGGAACATTGACGATCGGATGGGAGATAGAAAATTCACCACAGGGATCATGCCAGTTGCCCTGATAGACAGGGAACCAGGGAAGTAAATATTCTAGGAAGAAATAGCCAAGGAATTGATATGGCTAGGCTTGTATAGGCCCTAGGGTTGATAGCCTAGTACCAACCTATGAACCTCTAGGTACTAACTGCAGAGAGAGTAATATATGTATAATGAAACACCACAAGAAAAGATTCTCAAAAAAACTCCAACACGTAGCAGAAAGTAAACGCCAACCACGGAGATGGAAAGCCACAACACTTTATTCACATGTCCTGGTACCTCGGCAATTCACCTTCAGTGGAACAATACATCAAATAAAACCCATCTCCTTAAATACAAACACATAAACTCATTATTCTATCAACCAATTATGAAATAATTGATTGAAACTTTTTTCTTACTTGACTGCTTTGCAAAACATTTAAATACCATTTTACATGAAAATGCCCATAAATATACTGTTTAAATACTAATTTATCAATAATAATCCACATTATCCAACATTTAAACTATACAATATAAATAAATAAATAAGTAAATAAATGTGGATAAATGAATAAATAATGAAGACTACTCAAACATTTGATGTTATACACAAAACAGCATTAAATAATGCTGAATATTTTAAATGCAGAATATCAAATGCAAAACTTTCTCATAAAGCAAGACAATTTCAAAATATAAATCTATATGATACAAAAATATAAAATGCAAAATATGAAAATGTGAATATATAAATTTTATAAAACATCATATGATATTTCATAAAGATAAACCTACATCTAAAGTCAAGCCCCCCCGGATGTAAAGTGTGATAATTGAGAATCAACTTATGTTCTAACTTGTTAAGGTCTATCTTAAAATTTCCACCTTCAAAATGTGGTCTGGCTAAAACACTGAAAATAAATCCTTCAGTGTTGCCATTATGAACCTTAACAAAATGGAAATCCACGGGACTATCCAAATTCTCCCTTCTCACATCTCTCAAATGTTCCAAAATACAAACCTTGATCTTTCTGGTAGTTTGACCAATATACCATAATGGTTGAACACAATCACATCCCAAAACCTAAACCACCCCTCGTGACAAACAATTAAATTTCTCAAACGCCCTATATCTCTTCCCATTAATTTTCCTTCCATCTAAATTTCTAGCCAGATGACATACAGAACACCTACCACATCTCTCCATTCCAACATTTTCCCCATCAATAGAATGTTCTAGTTTTTTATTTAATAACTCCTTCAAGCAGGGGCGGCTCGTGGCATCGGGCTGCCAGACTGCAGCCTCCTCAAAATAGAAAGAGACTTCGCGCATGCGCAGTAGTCCCGACTACTGTCGGTCTATGCGCATGCTCAAGGCAGTCCGGAAGTCCCCATAGGGGGACACAAGGAGACGTCTGCACACTTTTAAAGTGCACAGACTCGCTAGGATTATGGGTCACGTCCGGACTGCAAGAGCAGCAGTCAGGACAGTCTCATTGTCGGGAAGGAGCATTGGGATCTCATGGGTCTTTGGAGTATTGCATGGGAAGGATGTATGTTAGCTGGATATATTCAGGTAAGTGTATGGTGCTTTTTACCTTTATTTTACAATGTTTATACTGGATTGTGTGTGTATGGTGCTTATGCTTTACTGGAGTTTGTGTACGGTGCTTATGTTTTACTGGTGTGTGTGTGTGTGTGTGTGTAAATGCCCCAGGTGCTTATGGTGGTGTGGTAGGGAATACCTCAGGCTTGAACCCTGTACCCTGTATGCAGGTGTTAAAGACTTGAGTTCCATACCCACCACCATTTGTAAAAAAAATTGCAGATTTTTGCCTCATATTCGATCTGATCTGTTCCTCATAATATCTGTGGTTTGTAAATGCTGCAATGCTTGATATTTGATGGTGTAGTAGTAGCATTGTTGCCTCACAGCTGCAGGTTCTTGGGTTTGATTCTTGGCTGGGGTTCCTTCTTTGTGGGGTCTGTATCTTCTTCCTGTGTTTGTGTGGGTTTGCTTTTGTGTCCTCCCATGTTACAAAGACATGTCTGCATTATTTCTTCCTGGGCCTCTGCTGAAAATTGTTTATTTGTTCCAAGTCAGACTGTCCTGATTAAAAAATGTTAAATAAAATTGACAGGCATTTGAATTTCAGACTTAAGGGTTTCTGAATGTTTAATTCCTTGCATATCTGATGGTGCAGTGGTACTATTGTTGCCTCACAGCAATAGGTTTTCTGGTATGATTCTTGGTTGGGGTGGCTTCTGTGTGGAGTCTGCATCTTCTCCATGTGTTTGTGTGGATTTGCTCTGGTGCCCTGCCATTTTACAAAGACGTGTCTGCAGTTTTAATC
The DNA here is from genome assembly GCF_019279795.1 of Protopterus annectens. NCBI lineage: Eukaryota > Metazoa > Chordata > Ceratodontiformes > Protopteridae > Protopterus > Protopterus annectens. Next base: position 1,193,259,967 of record NC_056733.1, read on the forward strand.
CCTGCTGAAAATTGTTTTTGTTCTGTCCGCAGTAAAATTGACAGGCATTTGAATTTCAGACTTCAGGTTTCGGAATGTTTAATTACTTGCATAATTGATGGTGCAGTGGTAGTATTGTTGCCTCACAGCTATAGGTTTTCTGGTTTGATTCTTTGTTGGGGTGGCTTCTGTGTAGAGTCTGCATCTCCTCCCTGTGTTTGTGTGGATTTGCTCTGGTGCCCTGCCATTTTACAAAGACGTGTCTGCAGTTTTAATCCCTGCGTCTCTGCTGAAAATTGTTTTTGTTCTGTCCGCAGTAAAATTGACAGGCATTTGAATTTCAGACTTCAGGTTTCTGAATGTTTAATTCCTTGTATAATTGATGGTGCAGTGGTAGTATTGTTGCCTCACAGCTATAGGTTTTCTGGTTTGATTCTTGGTTGGGGTGGCTTCTGTGTGGAGTCTGCATCTCCTGCCTGTGTTTGTGTGGATTTGCTCTGGTGCCCTGCCATTTTACAAAGATGTGTCTGCAGTTTTAATCCCTGCGTCTCTGCTGAAAATTGTTTTTGTTCTGTCCGCAGTAAAATTGACAGGCATTTGAATTTCAGACTTCAGGTTTCTGAATGTTTAATTCCTTGTATAATTGATGGTGCAGTGGTAGTATTGTTGCCTCACAGCTATAGGTTTTCTGGTTTGATTCTTGGTTGGGGTGGCTTCTGTCTGCATCTCCTCCTGTATTTGTGTGGATTTGCTCTGGTGCCCTGCCATTTTACAAAGACGTGTCTGCAGTATTAATCCCTGCGTCTCTGCTGAAAATTGTTTTTGTTCTGTCCACAGTAAAATTGACCGGCATTTGAATTTCCAACTTCATGTTCTTCAGAATACATAGTAGCACAACCTTTTTTTTAGCAATTTTCTAAGTTTATAAGATGAATATTTTAAATTTGTCCCTATTTTTGGGACTGTATTCCCCCATTATTGGCTTTGTCCAGGTTTTTGTGCTAAGGTTGACAGCTATGGCAAGAACTGAATTCACTGAATATGTTTGAGGGCTGTATTCCCTCATTACTGGGTTTGTCCAGGTGTTTTGTACTAAGAGGTTGACAGCTATGGTGAGAACTGAATTCACTAAATGATAGCCATTTAAGTTTCAGTCTTCCTCTCTTTTACAAAGCAGCTGATGTGGCGTAGTGGTATGTTACTCTGACTGTTTTTTGCTCAGGGACCTTGGCAGTAAAATATATGGTGGCAACACAACATTTTATTCTAGCAACTTTCCAAGATTATACAAGCAATGTTTAATGTGTCCCTGTTTTTGGGCTTTTGACCCCCCCCCCAATACATTTTGGCTTTTTCCAGTTTTCTTGAGCTGCGAAGTTGAGATGCAGTTGAGTATTGAGTAGATTTTACAAGGAGCTGAGAGCTGCAGGGGAATAGAAGTTTAGAGGTTTGCCAAGTTAATACTATAGCACAACAGGTTGTGTACTTGCTTTTGATGAAGAAGGCTGTGGGTTCTACTCCCACAAGGGGTGGATGCTGCCGTACTGAGAATGTTCTCCTTGGTGAAGATACTAACTATGAGTTCATTATCAGTTTGCCATCCATTTCCTCTTGCAATATTATTACTAGCTTATCATTTTTTTTTATGTAATATAGGCAATTTATTCCTGAGGGGCAACAGACACTTTATTTTTCGATGAAACCATGAAATATAAAGGTGATTGCTAGCAGCAACCGCTTCACTAGTTACAGATTTCTTTAATATGGAATTATTTAGATGACTGACTTCAGAGATTGTGCATATTTACTGATAATGGACTGTAGAATTGTGCATATTTACTGATAAAGGTGGACTGTAGAATTGTGCATATTTACTGATAATGGTGGACTATAGAATTGTGCATATTTACTAATAATGGTGGACTGTGGAATTGTGCATATTTACTAATAATGGTGGACTGTAGAATTGTGTATATTTACTAATAATGGTGGACTGTGGAAGTCTGAGTAGACTTTTTTATGATAAATGTTCTCAACTGGGCAGTTTTTCCATTATGGGCGCATATGGTTTGTTTCATTGCTTACTGGAAAAAATCTTCAAAACAAATTAAAAACACCCTCTAACAAGTGTACTGTATTGTACAAGGAATATAATTTTAGTACAATGAGGAAGGTGTATCAAAGAGCACATGTATGTTTCATATGCAAGGAGCCTATGATTCGAAAACAGCCCAAAATTAATCTTTATCTGCCACTGGCAAAATGTATTTTCTTTGAATGTGGGTTTCAATGCTGTTTCAATGAATGTGAGTTTCAAGGGCAGAGAAGTTTTAATGCTAAGTTTTCATTGTGAGACTGCATTGCTTTGTTTAACAGATGACTTAGTGTTTGTGCTGTAAAATACAAAATAAAACTTTCAAATTAAGTCCAACTCATCATAGAAGTAAAGCAGTATGCACATTAGTGTTTATGGTAAATGGAGTGAAATAGCCAAGTATAATGGTTCATTGGAATGGCTGCTGAGGCTCCATTCAACCATTATTTTGTCAGGGGGGGAAGGGCAGCAAACTCAGACGGGCCCAGCTGAACTATACCTCCCAACTGTCCAGATTTTCAAAGAATGAATAGATTTTTGCTTCTTATTTTTGGTTTGTTGTTCATAAAATTTGTAGTTTTAATTCCTAAATGATTTGCCAGAAGTCACTCAATAATAAGTTTCAGACTTCATAACCTTCAGAAAAATGCATGTTAAAGTAAGAGCTGTTCTATCAACTGTCTCAATTTATACAAGAGCAATTTTAGTACTGTTTATATGTGCCCACAATATATTTGGCCTTGTTCAGATTTACTGCATTAACAGGTTGAGAGGTACATGCAAATAAATTGCTTTATAGAATTAGGCATAGCCAACCTCTCAACTGTCCCCAATTTTCGCTCAAAATGTTGCTCTTCCCCTTATAATCCCTCCATAAAATAGCAATTTTGGAAGAAAACATGGAGGGTTTACAATTAAGAAATAACTGTAATAATCAAAGTTATAGATTACTTGAAATGCATGTAGATTCTTTTATATTTTGTCAGCTGCTCAAGGTAGCAGTACTAATACTAAAGTGTCCCTTCTTTGACAGGTAGCAGCTGTATTGTGTATCTATTTTATATTTTTGCATCACATTTTTGGTCCATTTTCATAAAATTGTGTTTTTTGGCAAATTAGTGACAAATCACTAAAGACTGAAGTTAGAAAATGACAGACATTTGAGTTTCAGATTTTATACCCTTCAGAAAATTCATACTAATGCAAGACCTATTCTATTATCTTTCTAAGTTTATTAGAGCAATATTTAAAAATTGTCCTTATTCTTGGGCCTTTGTCCCACTTCTGTGTATGGCTTTGTCCAGATTTCTTGCTCTTGAGGTTGAGAGGTATGACAAATGTGTCAGGGTCATCACAGTCAGTCAGAGAGATTTCAAATTGTGACATGCTTGTTGCACCCCACTCCCCATGTAGTGACTCTGGATGTGTCCAAGCAAGGCAAGGAGTAGTTGTATCTACCTTGGATGGGAGGACACACTGCATAAGTACTACAGTGGCTTTTCATCTGTCCTTGATTTTGCAGAATGGTCTGGTTTCTGTCATATTTTTGTACTGTTGATTTATGCTTATTACTCAGATTTATGCTTATTACTCAAAGTGCCTGTTGCTCTGTGTTTTTAAGTAGCAATGCTTTAATGACCATAAGGTAAGCTTGTCTGAGATCGTAAGATGCAAGTAAGCTTTAATAAGCATACTGTTAAATAATTGCCAACATTGAAAGCCTTTCTGTTGTTGCCATGCAGAGAACACTTGACTAGATAATGTATAAGCCTTGGGTATTAAAGGACAGGATTCCATTATTTTAAAAAGCTCATTACACTTGTTGGAGACTTCCAGTCATCTCTACAGACTTTATCCGTAAACTAAACAGAACGCCAATCATGTGTGGTCCATAACCTGTACAGTAATCCTTTAAGCAATGTATCTTGAGCTTGTTTCTTGTTTGCTTTTCAGTTTTTACTTTTATCATGTTTTCCCCATGAAACAAGTTGTCAGGCAGCAGGTCTTTTGGATAAGAAACATTTTTACAAGTGGGGCATCACATAGATTTCTACTTTCAGCATGTTACTTGGTACTTTAATAAAGCTGAATATATTATAATTAGGACTGCAGTGCAAGGAGAAGTGGTTTGAGTTGAGTGCTTCTGGTTTTCTTATACTTGATTTTGACTGGCATTCCAGTAATGTATTTAAAAAGTAATTTTTTTTCATGCCTCACAACCTTTTGTTTCCATCTAGATATTAAGTAAGCTGTCATGCAGCCAATGCATTGAAATATTTTTATTCTTCTACACTTATTTTTGTCTTGATTGGACTTTCATAATGATGGTTTGCCACCCAGGGCAGCGTATTTAATTAAAGTTAGTTTTTTTGTGGTTTTGTGCATAGCTCCTCCCCTTTCTGGTTGACCACACCCCCTCCCCTTGACCCCACCCATTCATCTGTCTCCTGCAGCCCCCCTGTGATTTGAAGTCACCAGCCGCCACTGCCTTCAAGTTACTAAATCTTCTGTAAGAAAAACTAACATGAGTAGGAAACAAACTTCCCACGATCATGTCATCACAAACCGCACTCCAAAACTGTCTAACAATCTTCTCTATGGTTTGAGAAATATCTGAATATCTTGAAACAAAAAATAATTTCTCCTCCTTATCAACAACTGTATAACGTGTACTAAACTCAATTCTTACTTTCCTTCCACCACATAATCTGCTTTTTAAGCCTGACAGAATTCCTGCTGAATACCCTCTACTCAGAAGTCTATGAAACACTTCATCTAATGTCTCATCCCATAAATTGGGATCAGAAGTGTTTCTCAGAATTCTTTTGAATTCCTGTTCAGGCAAAGCATTGATTAAATGGGGTGGATGCATGCTACTAGCATGTAAAAAAATATTCACCGAAGTTGGTTTACTAAAAGGTGTAAATTGTACCTTATAGTTCTCCCCCACATAAAATTCAACATCCAAAAATGAAATTCTTGATCTACAACATTCAGACACAAAATGAAGCCCATGTGCACTCATATTTAAGTCCTGCATGAAATCATCAAACTGGGAAGATTCCCACTTACACACAAAAATGAGACCATCTATGTATCTCTTATAAAAAATGACATTATTTACGAAAAACTTTTTGTGAAACATGAATTCTTTCTCAAATTCCCCCATATAAATAACTGCATACGTAGGAGCAAACGCCACACCCATTGCCGTTCCTTTCACCTGAAGATAAAATTCTTTATTCCATACAAAATAATTATGTGTAAGACTAAACTCTAACAGAGATAACAAAAATGAAGTTCTGGGTCCTTCCCCCATTATTTTTCTCATAGCTTCCAGTCCCCACTGTTTATCGATGTTAGTGTACAAAGAAGAGATGTCCACCGTGGCCCAATAAAATTCCTGATTCCATGACATACCCCTTAATGCTCCACACACATCCTGAGTATTCCTGACATGAGAAGACACTCTGGATAAATATGTCTTAAGATGAAAATCAATAAATTAATTGGTTTTCTCAATATAAGAACCTATCGCTGAAATAATAGGTCTTCTCGGAAGGTTAACCAAATCCTTATGAACTTTAGGAATCGCATAAATATAAGGGTGCCTAGGTTCCTTTACCAATAACTTATTAACATCACTACAAGACAAAAAGCCAAGCCTCTCCCCTCTTTCAAGTAATTCAATCAATTCATCAGAATAGTGCTTTAATGGGTTAAAGCCTAATTTTTCATAGGTATCTTCTCTAAGCAATACCTCAATGCTGTCTGCATATTTTTCACTATTCATAACAACCCAATTGCCCCCTTTATCAGCAGGTCTTATAACCACTTTATCTAAAGTGGTTCTAAATTCTTTAAGTGCAAGCCATTCTGCCTTAGGAAGATTAAATGGTCTTTTCTGCTTACAAAAATCCAAATATTCTTTTTCAATTCTAGCACAAACCACATTTTCAAAAACATTAATGGCAACAGATCACTTTGGGGGCAAAAAGGAGCTATCATTAGAAAAGTACGGCATACTTAAACGAGTATAACCCATACCAAAAAGTCCACCATCCTGATTATCTTCACAAACATTTTCATTTTCAAAAACCAAATCATCGGGGATGTCATAAATGCTCATATTGAGCAACCCATAATCTTCTTGTACATTTATCAAATTGTCATGGTCATCAGAAAAGTCCTTACGACCATGGGCATTGCGTTCAGAAAAAAACACTTTTAAATTTAATTTACGAACAAGTCTTTTAACCTCCAAAAGAACATCAGATAACATAAGCAATTTTGTCGGAATAAACTTAGTACCTTTACGTAAATCATTACACATTTCAAAAGACAAATTAACATCAGAATATTCATACTATCTGAACATAAGGAAAAATTGTTATCAGCTTGAAGTTTCAAAAAATTCACATTAGAAACTATTCTTTCATCTGAATTCAAAGTCCGGGTTGCACTTGCAGTTAACTTTTGTGAAAAAAAGAAGATGTTTTCCCCTGATTCTTCTTGGAACGGGTCTGAACATTCGACTTGCTTGCATTTAGATCAATCCTGCTATTTCCAACCCATTCGGTAGAACTGTCTCTTCCAGCTTCTTCAAATGACATGCTCTTATGACTGCCAACGGTCTCCATAGAGGAACAAGATGATCCGTCTTCACTTTTGGGCATATGCATCTTGCTATTCCGACACTGACGCTGCTGACGACCCTTGCGTGGCCAATCAAAAATCTCATTTCTTTCATAGTCTCTAATACCCCTGTTGAGCTTGGATCTCTTCCTCCCAATGACATCATTTTCCACCTTTCTGATCTTTTCATTTATAACTTTAAAAATACCTTGGAAAACATTAGGAGAAGTCTTATCCATCAACTCATGCTGTAATTTAATTATTTCTTTACGCAAACTTTCAACAGTTCTGTTGTTTCTCTTAATGAGTATTTTCAACCAACCAAGAGTACAGTCTTGTGCTACCTGCCTCCATTCTGAAAGTAAATCACTTTCATCCTCACCAAAACCACCGGCAGGTAACATATCGATGCGCAGTCCTCTAGGGGTGATATTCAGTGAAACATATTTTTCCAACAACTTGGAATCATAAAACACAGTTATCTCCTTGGACAATAGTCTCTCTAGCTGGGCAAAGTCATCCGAACAGGATTCGGTAGCATTATTAAGCCACAAGTCAGAAGTAGCAAACTTTCTTTCTCTTTCCTTAAGAAATTCAGTAAACAGAAATTTATCACCATTAGCATTGCCTTCTGCCACAACACGATCCACAACAAAACACCACAAGAAAAGAATCTCAAAAAAACTCCAACACGTAGCAGAAAGTAAACGCCAACCACGGAGATGGAAAGCCACAACACTTTATTCACATGTCCTGGTACCTCGGCAATTCGCCTTCAGTGGAACAATACATCAAATAAAACCCATCTCCTTAAATACAAACACATAAACTCATTATTCTATCAACCAATTATGAAATAATTGATTGAAACTTTTTTTTCTTACTTGACTGCTTTGCAAAACATTTAAATACCATTTTTCATGAAAATGCCCATAAATATACTGTTTAAATACTAATTTATCAATAATAATCCACATTATCCAACATTTAAACTATACAATATAAATAAATAAATAAGTAAATAAATGTGGATAAATGAATAAATAATGAAGACTACTTCAAACATTTGATGTTATACACAAAACAGCATTAAATAATGCTGAATATTTTAAATGCAGAATATCAAATGCAAAACAGAAAGTTTTTTAATGCTGTTTTGTGAAGTAGTCTTCATTATTTATTCATTTATCCACATTTATTTACTTATTTATTTATATTGTATAGTTTAAATGTTGGATAATGTGGATTATTATTGATAAATTAGTATTTAAACAGTATATTTATGGGCATTTTCATGAAAAATGGTATTTAAATGTTTTGCAAAGCAGTCAAGTAAGAAAAAAAAGTTTCAATCAATTATTTCATAATTGGTTGATAGAATAACGAGTTTATATGTTTATATTTAAGGAGATGGATTTTATTTGATGTATTGTTCCACTGAAGGTGAATTGCTGAGGTACCAGGACATGTGAATAAAGTGTTGTGGCTTTCCATCTCCGTGGTTGGCGTTTACTTTCTGCTACGTGTTGGGGTTTTATTGAGAATAATATATGTAGACAGTATAGGTAGATACCAGTCAGATATGTTAATTGAGAGAAGAAGAAAAATTAATTAGGTAATACAAAGTCTATGGCTTTCACATAGTACTCTGTATGTACTTAATGTTCATCTAGCGTAATTTACACTTTTGCCATAAGCAGGAATATTTTTCAAACATCCTTCGCTTTTCCTTATTCAGTGCTAATAACCTGTGCTTAGCTTATTTGTATACACACAAAGCAGTGCTCCTCATGGATAAAGGCTATGTAGCTGTGATTTCCCAGACTATGAACATCACCCCATCTTTAAATGTGAGTTTCTGTGAGGCAGTTCAATTACTTTACAATACATACATTCTGCTTGGGTAAGTACTAAGAGAATATTTCACTTCAGCATTTAATCTTTCACAGAGAAGTGCAGAATGCAAGTCTGTCATTCATTCTGACTACTAATTTCATGACTTAATCATGCAGTCATTCATTCAGTCATTCATTCATTTATTCATTCACTCATTCTCTGATTATCTACATAATTTATTGAAGGATTATTGGAGAAACAAAGCCTAAATCAGTGGATACAAGACAGAGAAGTTCATCCTGAAAATGAATGCACACACACACACACACACACACACACACACACACACACACACACACACATGCACGCATGCACGCACACACACACACACACACACACACACACACACACTCACACACACACACACACACACACACACACACACACACACACACAAACAAACCCACACACTTGTTGGCAATTAATTCACTTATGATATGTCTTTAGAATGTGGGTGAAACTAAAGTACCCGGAAGAAACTCGTGGAAAAAAAACACAAAGAGGACACATACACACATGCTACCTTAGCTGTGAACCAGGTAGAGAACAAAGTGTTGATAAAAACAGAACAGTTGTGCCTCTCATTATTTACATTATGTTCTTGTTAAATTACCAGGAATGATTTATACATATACGTGTAAACACTTTCAAAATAGCAATTTTTCTGACTTGAAAAACTATTGAAAATACTGTGATTTTGTTTTTTTGTAGCTGTCCACTCATATGAGAGTGTTGCTCTTTGGTATACAACGTTTCAATTTAATTGACTATGGCTATCCTTTAGTGTATACTGATTTTCTTTTTATAGCTGTGGTTAAAAGAAAAACACCATCTTGCAGCCCTGATATTCCTCATTTCTCTTTCTGTGTGTCTTGCCAGATCTTGATGTATGAGTATTCACTGTTTACTAAAAGGGAAACTCTTGTGCAATTTGAAACATTTTCTGAGCAGTGTACTATTTAAATTAACTCTAAACTGGTGTATTCTTTATTTTATGCTCAGTAAACCACTGTTTTTTTTCGCTTAAATATTGAAAAGACTGTGATGGGGTATTAGTTTCTTTGAGTCTGAAACTTCAAGAACTGACGGTATTACTAGTTCCTTCTTTCAGCACATGAGAAGCAGTGTTACAGTCTTTACCTTCTTAAAGTTCAATCATGGTACCATGAACCTTATGGAACATGACACCAATATGTAACTCTGATTCCTGAATTACATAATATTATCTTTATGGATGGTGATGTAAGACCACTTGACTATTATCACATCAACTAACTACTTGGCATTACTGTAGATGAACACTTCAAGTTTGATATTCATATTCAACAAAATATTAAGAAAACCCAGCAAAAGCTAGGTATGCTGTATAGGAATAATCATTTTCTCTCCAACTCTACCAGGCAAACTCTGGCCTTGACTTATCTTCTTCCTTCCTTATTATACGGAGACCCTCTCCTAACCAACCTGTCCTCCTCTATCACCTCTAAACTAGAAAACTGCTTACAACAAAATCTCTAAATTTGCCTCTAAATCTAAAAATACCACCCATCACTGCCTAACCCTACAATCCCTGAATTGGCTTGAACTCCCAAACTACCTAGACTATCTCCAACTCACTACTGCACATAGACTCATATTTCACCCAACAAAATGTCCCGCTCTAACTAACATTCTTCCCCCTTATACACCCAACAGAGCTCTCAGATCTGAAAATCAGAACTTAATTACTATCCATAAACCTAAACGTCTTGCTGGCCAACTTCTCCTATCTTTCTCACTAGGCAAAAAATGGAATTCCCTTCCCTCCACACAAAGAACCATACCAAACTCAGAAAACTTAAAAAACAACTATTCAAACACCTGTCCACTAAATGGAAATGTACATGGCTTCACCCAACCTAATCCAAGGGGGTTCTCCCTCTGGTTCCCAAGCCCTACAACTCTAATAGTTATCTTCCTATGAGCCTATCTAAACTCTCAACAATTTCTATAGCTCCTCTCTAAGCTCTCACATCCTACAGCTACCCTCACACAGCCCAACTTTGTAAATACTGTAAATAGCATTCTACTGTTGATGTGTGTATGTAAAGCATATTTACATTTTCTTAAAAGGTTTGTATGCAAACTGTTTCCACACCTAACCCATATCTGTTTTCCTCAAATGAAACTGTGTAATCCCTACCTTCAAGCTTAATGAATTTGTTAACTATGCATGATATTGAATACATTTATGAGTAACTATTCTACATAAGATCTTTAATATTAACTATCATTTATATCTAAATTGTATAATGCATCCTTGAGCTTTTCTCCCCGGGCCTCCACTAAAAATGGGTCAGTTCGGCCCAGTGGACTTCCCCGGTAATCAAATTTCAAATAAATAAATAAACTTCACCCTTGTGGTTTAATTAATTATGAAATGATTTTATTTGCCAATGTTAAATTATGCACTTCTGACCTTCAAGTAATAAAAATCTGAGTGGTCAGTTGAACAAAATGACAAAAATTGATAATAGCTGTCAGCATTAATATAAAAAAAACTGTAAATAGCATCAGAGTTCCTATCTGTAACATGAACATTTATTTTTCTTGCATGATTAATTGAAACAAAACCTGCAACTAATGTTATTAACTTGCTAGAGGAGTTTTATAGCATGTATAAACTACAAGTGAGGCTTGAAGGAATTTTAACCATGCTATGGAGGCTAATGACACAAAAAGACAGCTACTATGGTGTGCTGCCCCAGCACTATTAAAATTATTTAATGTTGCGTAAAAAACAATTACAGAAAATATGTGTGCTAAAATATGTATCCTAAGCAGCAAATCATGTATTGCAGCCATTATCAATTCTAATTTAAAGTTTTAGATAACCACTTTATTCATCTGGAAGACAAATGAATGGTCCATGTTTTGTTAAAAGTGTAGCTTTCTATTATAATACACAGAAAATTGCCTAGGAGTGGGAAGAAAATTGATCATAATTACTTATATTCACATTGCAGATTTATTGAAAACAAAGTAATTTTATGCATACTCTGTTTCTTTGATTTCAATAGATCTTACAAAGGTTACTTGAATATGCATTGCTACAATTAATGAGGTTTAGAAGCAAGTAATTTCAAAGGATTTTTGGTTTCTTATAGTCATTTTGTTGCTAAGGAACATTTTCTGATGGAAATGATTCTCCTGTAGCCATTACCATTTAAGAATAATTTACTCCATTCATCATGTTGGACTTCAACATTATGGCAGGCTCAATAACCCCATTGTACTTCTGGATTGCATCATGGTCTGCATTTATTACTTTAAGAGAGAGATTTATGACAGTTTTCTACTCAAGTTAATTAGATAAAGAAAGTATAGTTGTAAGCATACATGACAGGTTTTTCCATCTATTAGAATGTCAGGATGACGTATCATGAACCAAAAAAAAGCTAAGCATATAAAGCAGAATTCAAATCAAATTCCTGCCTACAAAAAAGTAATGTGCCAAAGTGTTTATTTAGTGAAATTTGGCATCATGCTGATTTCTTATCTCTGTGTGTGTGAGTGTGTGCTGTGTCTGTGTATGTGTGTGTGAGGCAGTGAGGTTGAATGGTTAAGATATTTGCCTCAAGACACATGCTCCTGGGTTCAGTCTTGATTTCTCTTCAGTATCTGTGTGCAGTTGAAATGTTCTTCCCATGTTTGTATAGGTTTCCTCCTATCACTCAAGCATACACTGGGTAATTTTGTACTTGAGAGGTCTACTATCATAAAGCAACCAAAAATGTAATGGGTCATGGGCAGCAGCACAAATTTTAGGGGGTGCCTATTGGAGGTCAGTCATGTGGACCAGCCACTTCATACATCAGCTGCGGTATAAAAAATCCTCTAGGTAACAGAGCATAAACCACATACTATATGACACATCAGGGCTAGGCACTCATCAAGTAAAATTGGCTCTAGGTGACTTGTTCATATTGACTGATGTTGCAAAAATAAGTAATGGTAGTTGCCAATGTAAGTGAGTTGAGGACCTGGCCTCCACTGACCTATATCAGGGACCAATTGGCTGTTATGCTTACAGTTAAGCCCAGTAATCCTGGTGAAGTAAGCTAGTTGCTGTTCAGTACCCAGTTGCAAAGACTGGGTTATCTGGAATAGCTCTGATGAGAGAAAGCTGCATATAAAATAAATTGTTACAGTGAAGCCAGAGTTACTCTCAGGAAACAGTTTTGAAGTGGATGATATGCTAGTTTGGAGTATGCTGAACATTATGTGTCTCCAAGGGACAGGGTGGAAAGGCAGAGCTGCAAATTCTCTTGGACTGGGATCTAGAGTCTACTGCTTGAGGGAAGAAGGCTAGAAATGGTGTAGTAATTGTGGTGACAGAGGGTCTTCTGAAGACAGTGAGGGAGGTCAGCAGAACCAGTGACAGACTAATGGCAAATGGACTCTGCTATAAAACAGGGCAGTCTTCATGATCTCAGTTTAAGCTCCACAGCAGGGCATGGACTCTGCTGTAAAACAGGGCAGTCTTCATTATCTCAGTCTAAGCTCCACAGCAGGGCATGGACTCTGCTGTAAAACAGGGCAGTCTTCATGATCTCAGTCTAAGCTCCACAGCGGGGCATGGACTCTGCTGTAAAACAGGTCAGTCTTCATGATCTCAGTCTAAGCTCCACAACAGGGCATGGACTCTGCTGTAAAACAGGGCAGTCTTCATGATCTCAGTCTAAGCTCCACAGCGGGGCATGGACTCTGCTGTAAAACAGGTCAGTCTTCATGATCTCAGTCTAACCTCCACAACAAGGCATGGACTCTGCTGTAAAACAGGGCAGTCTTCATGATCTCAGTCTAAGCTCCACAGCAGGGCAATGATGGTGAGGAAAGCAATGCACCCCAATAGTTACTGCAGTACGGAATGAGTTGGTTTTGATAATAGGAGATGTGGAAAATGGCTGAAGTGTGGTAAACTCATGGCTGAACAAATGATACAGTCACAAGATCCCCTCCAATAGTGGTCAGCATGCATTTTAGGTAAATTTCTTCATAGTAAGAAGACAGAACGTGAGTCAAATTAGAGATTGCAAAGTTATCTGTAGTGAAACAGTCATGCCCAAGCAAAGAACACTGGTGGCAACAGTCATAAGCAATGGTCGGAGAAAAACAAACTCAACAGAGACTAGGCTGAAGACCTAGAAGCTGACTTGAGTAAAAATCAGAGGAGTTCAAGGACATACATGGGAATCTAACACCTCAAAAAAAAAGAGGAATACGTGGATGCAAAGAAGAATGACAGCATTTCTGAAGACTGTGTGAACATAATAGATTAAATATGCTTTCAGGTCAAGAAAGGAAATAAGATACATAAGAGAAGCTTGAGATGGAATGCTAAGGTTTAAGAAGATATCAAAAGAAAGAAAGAGTTTAGGAAGAAGTGGAAGCTTAAAAAGGCAGATCTAAAAGGAAATAGTTGTTTGTAAACAAAGAGGCTACGAGAAAAGAAACAATGGCAAAGACCAAGGCAACAGAAAAACATTGCCAGCTTTCAGAAAGTGACACAAAAGATGACACAAATAAGCTCTATCAGGTTGTATAGCAACAACATAAAGATGAAGATAGTTGTCAGATACCATTTGTAAGTTAGCAACAATCTGCTCTGCAATCCAGAGGATATCAAGTTTGGATGGAAGAAACATTCAAGAAGCTTCTAAAAGAAGAAAACCTTTCAGAACCTGTATTGCTGCAACTGCAGTGAATGATGAAAGAGGAAGGAGAACCAATCTTAGATGGTGTACAAAGTACACTAAGGAAGATGAAGTCAGGCAAAACAGTGAGATTGGTAAGATGGGTCTATATCACCTTGTCGAAAGCTTAATTGAGTGAATCGCTAATTGTCGAACTAAAATCAGTGAAAGCTCAATTGAGAGAATGACCATTTCAGTAAAAGGTTTCCTAGGGAACAAAACTATTAGGCCAGCAAATGTCCATAACAAATACAACAAAATTTAAAACCCTGCAAAGTCGGGGGCTTTGCCACCCACAACCCGCTAACTAAATATAGTAGCTCCAAGTTTGTACTACATTGAGGAAAAGAGCAAATCCCCAACAATGGCCAACCACATCCTTTACTAGGAAATTTTTCAGTGAATCAATTGCTCACTTGACTGAGCTTTTGCTGAATAGGGTGTGACAATTAACAAACCGCTTAATTAAGCTTTTGAGAGAGTGATATAGACCTGGCAAGACATTACTGATATCATCAAGATATTGATTGTGTTAGATGAGAAATGGCTGCTGAAGGTACTCATTACAGTGTGGAGTAAGAGCCATATCCCAGATGACTAAAGAATAAGCATTCTATTACCTATGTGTAAGAACAAAGGGGATCATCACACTGCAGACAGTGCAGACTGCCCATACCTCTGAACCTCTTAGAGCAGAAATCTGGACAAAGCTATCAATAGTGGGGGACAAATGGCCAAAAATAGGGACACTTTTTAAATATTCTTCTTACAAACTTAGAAAATTGATAGAATTACAGGTTTTTCATTAGCATGAATTTCCAGAAGGGTATGATGTCTAAAACTCAAATATCTGCTATCATTTTCTGACTTTAACCATCAATAATTTGCCAGAAAACTACACTTTGATGAGAACGGGATAAAAAATATGAGGCAAAAATCTGGACATTCTGTGAAAATATGTACAGTTGAGAGGTATGAGACTGCATGAACTTGCTTGAGAAAGTGATTGATAACAAATATGCAGAATTGTATAAATCAAGGTAGGAGATGAGCAGTTCAGATTCAGATCAGGGTGCAGTACAACTGACTAAACGTGCAGTGAGGCAGATTGTAGAGAAGAAGTTAGATGTGAGGAAAGCATATGATGAGGTCCTAAGGATGCTGATTTGTGCATGGTGTGATGATTCAAGATCCCAGAAACATTGATAGAATTGGGGCAGTCTATGTACATGGACCAAGTGACAAAAGTATCAACAGTTTAGACTCACAGAGGAGTTTACAGTGGAGTGAGTGTGAGGGCTCAGCTTCAAACCAACTGTTCATTTTGGTGGTGGACTACATCAGTGAAGAGGTCTTAGGGGACAGATCAACAAATCTGTTGTATATAGGTGATGTGTCACTACAAAGACACTGCACAGAAATTAATTCAATGATAGGACACTAGCATGGAAAACTAAAGGAAGTGAGATGAAACTGAATACAGTCAAGACAGTGGTCAAACGAATCAAAAATATGAGGCAAAAAGCTGGACATTCTGTGAAAATCTGTACAGTTGAGAGGTGTGAGCTGAGGTAGAAGGGGAAACAGGGGAAATTAACAGCTTCAAGTGTCTGGGAGGTTTGGTTCAGGAGAAGGGAAGTCTGACGTCTGAAATAGGCTGTCAGGGCTAGAATCAGAGCCACTGTAGCTAACTGACAAAAAGGGCTGTGACAGTATTATTTCCAAAGAAGTTGTAAGGAAAGGTATGGTATAACAGAGGTGTGACCAGTGATTATGTGCTTCTGTTTGGGACAGAAACCTGGGCAGTAAAGACAGAGCAGCTGAGAAAGCTCGAGATGATGGACAGGAAGTGCTCGAGACAAGTAATAGGATGCACACTGTGGGACAGATGAAGAAATGTAGATATCAGAGCACAAACCAAAGTAGCCCCATTTACATAGAATGTGAAGGAGCATAGATTACTGTGGTTTGATCACATGCTCTGGGAAGCAGAAAATGATTGGTAGAGCAGATTTAGAAGAGACAGGAAGAAGGCAAAAATAGACAAGAATGGCCACCCAAGAGATGGATGGACACATTGTTTAAGAGAAAACCTGAATCAAAAGGCTTCAACTACCAAAAAAGTTAGGATGGCATCTCTGAATAAATGTATACATATATATACATATATATATATATATATATATATATATATAGAGATATATATATATATATATATATATATATATATATATATATATATATATATATATATATATGTATATATATGTATATATATATATATATATATATATATATATATAGGGTCTCTATTAAATCAGCGAATGCTTGAAATAGCGAACACTGATTTATCGACCCTTTAAAAGAAAAGCTAAAAATCTCAAAGACACAGAAGTGCGATTTTTTTTCCCAGGGAAAAAAAAAAATCACTGTTCCAAAAAAGTTTAAAACACTAAATAAAGTGGGGCTTTGCCCCCCCATACCCACACCCTACTAAAATATACCAACTCTGAGATCGCACCACAGTGAAGGAAATGGCAAACTCCCAAAACCGGCCCTGTGATTTTTTTCCCAGGGAAAAAAAATTGTTGTTCCGTGTCTTCGGGATTTCAAGCTTTTGCTTTTAAAGGGTTGATAAATCACGTTTTGCTATTTTAAGCATTCACTGATTTAATATCGACCCTATATACACACAAACACACACACACACACACACACACACACACACACACAAACACACAAACACACACACACACACACACACACACACACACACACACACACACATATATATATATATATAGATATAAAAAAAAAATATATATATATATCTATATCAGGGCCTCCTCTGAAAATTGGCTTCATTCCAAGTCAGACTTTCCCGGTAAAATAAAATTTTATATATATATATATATATATATATATATATATATATATATATATATATTTATATAGTTTACCTTTAAAATGTTGAAGTGCATATCTGCAATGGTCAGATGTGTGAAAGGATGTTTGCAAAAGTTCGTATTAATGAACTATAAATTGCCGAACTCACAAAAGAGCAAATGCCAGTGTGCGTTTGTTCATGTAAATTTGCCATTCAGAGTGGAGATCACACTACAGTAGGGATTGGGACTTGTACTCCTTCCCTCACTGTACTGCAATCTCGGAGTTAATTTATAAAATTAGCAGGGAGTATACAGGGAGGATCCCCCCCCCCGCCCACAAAACAGCGTTAGGAGATATCCAGACATGACGGGTGTTTCAAAGAAAGTCAACATTCCTGGAGTGTTGACTTTCTTTGGGTAGCAGATTCGGTCTTTTAAGGGTTCAACGGTGCAGTTTCCACCATTACAAGTTGGGTATATGAAGAATCGCAGATGTGTGTTGTGACATTTCAAATGTAAGATATATATAAATATGAATATATATATATATATATATATATATATATATATATATATATATATATATATATATATATATGTATATGTAGCTAGATAGATATAGATATACCGGGAAAAGCCGAAAGAAGAAGAAGAAAATATATATATATATATATATATATATATATATATATATATATATATATATATATATGTATGGGTCTACTTCACTTGACCTAAAACTCATTTGGCTGACACCCATTTGACATTTGACCGACACCCAATTGACCTAAATTTCATTTTACTGAACTCATTTAACTGACTCCCATTTCACCGACAGCTTACAATGCTGAATTCCAACATACTGGATCTTAAACCATAGACAAGCACACTGAACACCAATAACTAACCCTTTCCAGAACTTAAAAACTACTTGCCTTCTTAACAGACACAGGACAATGTACAACCAAACTAGGTGGGGGGCTATGACTCCCACAACCCCAAATGTGAGAGGCTGTGCCCCCCAAACCCCCCTAAATTTAATAGTTTCATAGGTTAGTTTTAGGCTAATTGCTTTTGCGAGCCATTTTAAGCCTAGCCAATTATCCACTATGAGATTCAAACCCTGTACTTTGTGTTTGCAAGGCAAACACCTTAACCATTAGGCCACCCTCCCACCGTCATATAATTATATATACTAACTTTATGACTGCACTACAGTGGGAAAAGGACTTACACCTTTAACTTGCCTTACAGTACTCTACACAGTGCCACTACTGCTGGGAACTAACAAAACATTTGTCAAATTCCTTTAGATACTTTCCATAAAAATGTACAGAGACAAACCCACATTTAGAAACACTATAACACTGCTTTCTACATGACTATCATAATTCTAACAGTCAGCACTGTAAATTCCCATAATTATTTTTATCACAGGCAAGTTACAGGTCAACCTACAACAAGTCTATGTCTTAAATGTTGGTGAAATGAGAGTCAGTCAAATGAGTTGTCAGTCAAATGAAAATTAGGTCAATTGGGCCTCAGCTAAATGGGTGTCAGTCAAATGAGTTTTAGGTTAAGTGAAGTAGATCCATATATATATATATATATATATATATATATATATATTTATATATATATATATATATATATATATATATATATATATATATATATATATATATATATATATGGTTCTACCTGACTTAGTCGACAGCGCAGAAGACCGACAACGGAATCCGGAGCTCCAGAAGATCGACAATGAAGAAGACCGACGCGAATCGTGAGTGCCAGAACATCGACAATGCAGAAGACCGACACGACGGATGACAACACCGATGCCGAGGATGCCGACATGGGAAAAGGCTGTGTGAGTATGCGGTAGTGACGGACGTTAGGGTGTGAGTCAGGTAAGTGTGGATATTGACGGTCTGTGGGGATAGGGGTGGGTTAAGTGAGTTAGGGTTAGGGAGCGATAGGGGTGGGTTAAGTGAGTTAGGGTTAGGGAGCGGGTTAGGTAAGTGTGCGGTAGGGATAGACTTTGGGATAGGGGCGGGTTAAGTGACTTAGTGTTAGGAAGCGGGTTAGGTACGTGTGCGATAGTGACGGACCTTAGGGTTAGGGTAAGGTTTAGTGTGGGTTTGTAAGGATTTTGGTGTGCTTGTGTTGTGTGTGTGGTTTGTGGAATGGGGATGTGTTTTGTTTTTTATTGTTGTTATTGTGGTGTGTGCAGTGTATGGGGTTTCGTGTTTGTGTACCGTCGGTTATTTCGTTGTCGGGTATGTGAGGTTTCATGTTAATGGACTGTCGATTATGTGGTGTCGGTGATGTCGTTGTCGGTGTTGTGTGGTTTCGACTATGTCAGGTAGAACCATATATATATATATATATATATATATAAATACAAAACAGCTGGCATGAAATTCCAACCTGTTATAAAAATGGGGAAAAAGGACTGATGAAGATGATGATTTGATATCATGTGCTATGCTATCCTCTCCCTTTATCCATTAAGAGATCTGTAGTTGCCCCTCACAAAGTAACAATTTCACTTGCAGTATAGGAAATGTGCCTCTCCAATCAGACATTTGTAAGAAATCTAGGCATTCTTGCTAATAATTCATCATCTGACCATTACGTCTCTAAAAAAGTTCATAAAGCCTTTTGTCTAGCCCATCTAATCTCCAAAGGCATCTCCACTAGATCCAAAGAAGTTTTAATTCCCCTTTACTTATATTCTATCAGAACCATTATTGAATATAATGCACCTTTTGGCACATACTTATCTAAGCATATCACACAACTTGAGAGACCTCAGATATTCATAACTATACAAATCAGTGGCTTCAAAAATCTTAATCATCAGAGAGACTGGCAGCCATGTCTTTCTATTCATCCTCTTACTACAGACTCCTCCATGGAGATCTGTGTCTAGCCTTTCCTGACATGAAAGCCCCAACCCTATTTGATCTCCTATCCCTTTGCAGAACTAATGCTACCTTAAATACTAAGTTAAAGGAACTAAATCTTCATCAGTAGAAAAATAAGAATCATCGGTGTGATAGATGAATATCCCATTGTATTCCTTACCTCTGGAACAAACTTCCACTACATGTCAAGCAGAATAGCACCCTTGCCACCTTCAAGGTAAACCTAGATAATTAGTGGGCAGCCTCAAAGTCTCTCAAGTTCTACCTTGTCTTACCCTTCTAGAGGCTAGAAGGAACTTTGAAATATAATTTTTTGACTAGGATTGAAATGGTCTGCAAACTGATCACCTAGTACTTACTTATGAACCTATGAACCTAAATGTACCTCAGTATGTATGTATACCTTTAAGAATCTTTCTAGGGGTTTGTACAAGTGTATAAATACTGAGCACATGCAAGCCTGACTGCCATTTTGTACTAAGCTGTTGAGATGCAAGCATGTATATCTGTGTAGTCTGTCAGTTAATCAGTTTGTTTATATTTTGTACTGCTGCTATCCATCCAGATGTGTTTCTAGGTAATAAAGTATATAAATGAACTACCCTGCCTGTCTATCTTCAATGAGAAACAAGACGAGTGATATTAAACATATATCAATGTTCGAGTAAGTTATAGTAAACCTAAACAACACCACTACATTCAAACCTGAAACCTGTCCAACTTCATCCCACAAACATTTTCAAACTGCCTAAAACTAACTAACTGGACACTTTTAAGAACTCTGGCCCTTGACAATGCCATCAACTACTTTAATGAAACTTTTCTGTACGTACTCAATAACCTTGCTCCTCTCAGGACCAAAAGAGTTAAAGCTGTACCTTCTCCTTGGCTATTTAAGGAAACTAAACAGATCATGCTCCTAAGAGACAAAAAGTGGAAACAATACCAAAGAAATAAGCAACCTAATACCCTACTAGAATTTAAACAACTCCGCAACTACATAAAAAGAAAAACTAATTACCAGAGACTGCAAAACATATTACTCTAAGCTTCAATCTGAACATACTAACAACCCTAGAAAATTCTGGAATACTATCTCCTCCCTCCTTCACTCTGGCAGTAAAGACAACCTATAACCGAACTCTAACAGCTCTGGTCAAGAAACAGCCTCTCTATTTAACACCTTCTTTGTGGAATGTATAGCCATATTTACTGCCTGCTTCCCCAGCTCCCTCCAATATCTCCCCCCCTCCCCATACCTTCCCCTCTGATCTCAAAACATCATACCCCTTCCTTCAGCCTCAATCCTGTGCTCACACACATAATTAAAAAACTCCTCCTCTGACTAAAACCATGCTCCAATGCACCAAATAATTTACCTGCATCCTTCCTCAAACTATCTGCCAACAGCATAGCCTTCCCTATCGCCATCATAATAAATAGGTCCATCCAAGAATCTTATGTTCCCTCACTTTGGAGACAAGCATTCATTAGCCCACTCCATGAAGGTGGTAAAAACACTGACACCACTAATTTCTGTCCTATTGCCATACTTTCCCCACTCTCAAAAGTCCTGGAAAAATGTATTCACTCACAACTGATGTCTTATCTAACATAAAACAACCTCCTAACCCCCACACAACATGGATTCTGTCCTGGCCACATTAGCCATGCTTGCGACTCCAGCAAAATCATATCAACCCTGTTCCTAGACCTTTCCAAAGCCATTGACACCATCTCCCACCCTATACTCCTATCACAACTCTCCTCTCTCAATCTCTCCCCTTCTGCCATAACTTGGTTCACCAGCTACCTTTACAAAAGACAGCAAGCTGTTAAATAGAAACATTCCACCTCTTCCTTTCTATACACCCCTACTGGGGTACCCCAAGGTTCTGTCTTATAATAACAAACATCCAAGAACTGTCACCAAAAATGGATAAATTCAAAAACAAAATGGATATTATCAAACAAGAATGTAGTAAACAACTGGAACTTCTAAATGGAATAGTAAGAAAAGAATCTGAACAAATTCTTGCCTTAGAGGAAACAATAACTGACCTAGATACTAGAGTGACAGAAAATGAACATCACAATGAATTTCTTCTGAAACAAAACACCAGGCTGATTGAGCAATTGGAAGACCTTAAAAGTAGATAAAGGAAGAATAACATATGAATATATGGAATTCCTGAGAAAGAAGAGGGTGCTAACATGATTTGGTTCCTCAATAAGTGGTTTTCATCAGCACTAAACATGCCTGAATCCCTCTTGTTTGGAATTGAGAGGGGCCAGAGGGCTCAATGGCCCTGGTAAATCCAGCTTCATCCCTGAGTTTAACCCCAGGTCTATAATAGATTTCTTTCCTTGCAAGTTAAGGACTTAGTGCTGAAATCAGCATGGACTAATTCTCCTATCAAGATGGGTGAAAAAGTTATTCATTTTGACAATGACTACACCTCTATATTCATATACAGAAGAAAGGAGTGTGTTCCTCTAATTATTTCCTTGAAAAAAGCCAATATTAAAGCTCAAATTCTTTTTCCTGCAAGAATAAAAATCCCCTTGCTAGAAGAAGAGAAGATCTTTGATTCCCTACAAGAAGCAGTAGAATTTATCCAAAAGAAGAAAATACTGTCAGACACAGAAGAAATGGAATGGTCATCCCAGAGTTTGAAGAGACAGGAAACAAAAAAAATGGATGATCTGTGAAGGAAGGAGCAAACAAAACTAAGAAACTAAAGGACAAATGAATAAATTCCTTCTAATTTTAAATGCTTTTTTTATGAATCATAATATATTTGATTCTGGAACATCTGTATGCTGTCAGGTAATGTGAATCATTGGTATTATTAACTTTCTCTTTTCCTTTCTATATCTATTTCTTCTAATTACATATAATACTAAGTATTTAAATAAAATTCTCTCCCTCTCTGTCTCTTCTTTCTTATTATTCTGTTTTGTTACCAATGTTCCTTTTCTCACTTTTCCCCATTATAAGTAATTTACACACTTTTCCCTTTTAAATAACTACAAATGATGTATATTTTCTAATTCTTCAGTAAT
Source organism: Protopterus annectens (assembly GCF_019279795.1). Taxonomy (NCBI): domain Eukaryota; kingdom Metazoa; phylum Chordata; order Ceratodontiformes; family Protopteridae; genus Protopterus; species Protopterus annectens. The sequence goes on from NC_056733.1 coordinate 1,193,283,191, forward strand.
AGTATAATCTGACTTAATGCCAAAGTGCAGTTTTTCTAGTGGGTCAGTGGTGGGGTAACAAGGTGTTTCTGAGTAGTATTTCTAATGTGTATGTGGGGTTTACTGTTGGGTTAGAAGTTGGGTTTTGGTGCTTTACTTTAGGGTTAGGAGTAGGGTTTGGTTAGTGTATGTATGTGGTTTATTTATTTTGTTTGGGTAGGTAGTATGTAGTGGGTGGTGGGGTTGGCCGACTATGACCGTTCGATGTTTTAAATTTCACAGTATAGTGCATTTGGTCTATTTGAGGTTCGATTAATATGTGTTGGTCTTTTGGTATTCGCTGAAATGGATTTTAGCGGAACTGATATAGACCCTATAAAATACCTACGTAAACAATTATAAACAAAGATCGTAAATCATCTAGACTTGTTGCATATTTGGGAAGACATACATATATCCCTACTGTTTCTATTCTTATCAGAAAAGACAAAGACCGAGATATTCACAATGTATTTAAGTATCACTGAAGAAACAATGCAACAAATGAAAAAAATGTGAAATGTGCACCCTAGATAATTTAAGTGTCTGCCTCTCACAGACAACAAAAACACCAGGCTGAGCAAATGTCTTACAACAAAAAACAAAATGGAACAAGTATTAGTTTAAGCATAAATTTCATCCCTTATATATCTTTCCAAGGAATTCACAAAATATCCTCATTATGTTTTATTTTAATTCAAAGCCCATCCATGATTCTGAAGATGTTGCATTACTGTTTGTTGCACACCTATCACATCAGTTACTCTCCTCTAATCATATTGCCATCAGCATAACAGAACACAGACTCTTCTAAGTTGCAGTTTGACTAACTTGCTTGTCTCAAGTTCATAATAAAGGGACGGGCTGTAAACATATCCTTGAGGTAGTACTCAGAAAAAGTACTGTCTGCCATCCCATGTGAAAACAAACTGACCTTTGTTTTCAACTGATACTGGACTTGTCAAGAAAGCATTAACTAAGTCCAGAACTACATAATGCAGTCTGGCATATGAAGACAATTTTTGCACAAGGCTTACAGTGTCAGCAAAAGCAACTGCCATTTGTGTTTCATCTTTATTCAGACCTTTATAATCTGTGGTTATTTTCCCTTATCTGGCAACCTTCTTCATTAGTCACATAACACTATAAAACAGATTCACATTCAATTTGATTATAATGACTTGCAACAACTTTTGAAGAGTTTTTCATGTTTTTTGAGCATTCAAGACTGATTTTGATGATGGCATATAGAATGCAAGAAATGAAACAAAAGCCTGTAGCTGTAATGCTTGGAGCTGTACAGAACAAGTACCAAATTTTCTTGTACCTTTCAGAACAAAAGTCTTGACTCACTGAATTTCTGATAAATGTGGTTTATTTTGTATTATACAATGGAAACTTGGCAAAGTCAAGCAAAGTGCATGCTGATTGGCTAATCCAACCAGCTTGCACATTGTAAATCCAACATCACAAATTAAAAAAGTCCGGCAGCTAACGTATTAAGCTGCGGCACTTTGACAGAACAAAAATGGTAGTTTCCGTGGTACTTGAGACATTGAGGAGCTCTCTGATTATGTAGCCCAGGCAGGTATGACCCCGACCTTGAGCAGTATCCTACCTTCACCAAGAATGATGCCACAATACAGAGATAAGATGATCAGCTTTAACAATTGGCTTAAACTCTGGTGTCATTCAAAGGGGATCCAATGTCTGTCTGCCTGGGATGACATGCTGGACAAGTCACGCTGCAGGGACGGCTTGCACCTGTCACCCCTGGGATTCCGGATATTGGCAAAGGCTCTTGCCACCCCATAGTGCCTTTTAGGCAAGGCTCAAATTCTAAACCTACCACCCTAGAACACAAAATGGAAAAACTAAGGGTAATGCTGCTCAATGCCAGAAGTCTCAATCTCAAAATGCACGCACTCGAGGCCCTTCTCAGTATGGAGAACATCGATGTCTGTGCTGTGACAGAAACCTGGTTCAAGGCTCCTGAGAGCACCCCAGCAGTATCAGGTTTTACCTCATATCATGCCCGGCCCCAAAATCCGGACAATACCAAGAAAGGAGGAGGGTATCCATATTCATCAAGGACACCCACACCTCAAGATTGGTCGATGCATCGGAGACCATCCAGGTGCAATTAACCATAGGCAAGACTGCTCTGCAAATTGTAGCATGTTACAGGCCACCCTCACAAACTCAGGAACCTCACATGGCTTTCCTGAAAACACTGGAGGGATAAATGTATCTCCAAACACCATCATACTAGGTGACTTCAATTACCCTAATATAGACTGGGAACACTACTCAAGCCCAAACACCCTAGCCCAAAAGTTCCTGGAATTCATAAACTCAAACGCCATGGAACAACTGGTCACCATCCCCACAAGAGGAGAAAACATACTTGATCTCATCATCACAAACATGGGAGCACAATGTTCAACACCGGAAGTATACCCCTCACTGGTGAGATCAGATCACAAACTAATCTCGCTGGAGGTCCTCATCCCACCCCCACCTGAAATAAAAAAGACCACAGTAAAGAACTTCTCGCAAGCCGACTTCACACTTCTAAAGACTAGTGTGGTCTCCTTTAAGGCCCCTGAGCCGGCGGAAAACAGTACCCAAGCCGCTGAATCACTTACAAATGCCTTCTACCAGCACCTACAGGACTGCATGGATAAGGCAATCCCAAGCAAAACAAAGACTCTTTGTACCAAAGGCAAGCGTCCAGTCTGGTGGACCCCAGCCATAAACAAACTCTACAACAAAAGGAGGAAGCTACTACAAGATAGAGCAAAATCCTTAAAAGGTAAGACACCTTTGATCACTACAAGTAAAAACTAAGAGCTCTCATAAAATCATCCAAAGCAAACTTTGAGAGAAAAATAGCTAAAGACTCAAAAGACAATCATAAGGCCTTCTTTAGCTATATTTAGAAACCTGGGAGGAAACTCCCAGATATGCTCAGAACTAGTTCAAAATGATGTGAAGATTACTGATCCTACAGACATTGCCAACATACTGGCTGACAGGTTCAGTGCAAACTTCTCCCACCCCAAAAGGAGAGATATCTATACCAAACGATTGCAGCCCCCCAAACATCTCTAACGCCCAGGTGAGAACTGCTCTCTCCAAAGCAAAACACACAGCATCCATGGGACCTGATGGTGTCCCCGGCTGTGTGCTCCACGAACTCAACGAGGAATTAAACCCACAGCTAGGACAGCTGTTTAATCATAGTCTCACCTCTGGACACGTACCAGGAGTGGCGACTGCGACAGTGGTCCCACTTCATAAAGGCGGTGCCTCCACCGACCCTGGAAATTACCGGCCCATTAGCTTGACAAGCCTTATCTGCAAAGCCATGGAGAGGATCATAATGGATCTCATAAATAAAGACATAGGGAATTTGCAGACTTTGGATCCAACCCAGTTTGGCTTTGTCAAAGGCAGATCATGCCTTTTAAACTTGGTTGACTTTTTCGAAACAGCCACCAAAGCCACTGATGAGGGAAAGGCAGTCCATACAGCCTACCTCGATCTGGCGAAAGCTTTCGATACAATACCCCACTCGGGTATCATTGAAAAACTCATCAGCTTAAATGTTAACCCATACATCACAAGATGGGTTGCAAACTGGCTGAGTGCCAAAACCCACAGGGTCAGAGTTGCTGGCGCCATGTCAGACTCTAAGCCTATCACAAGTGGTGTCCCACAGGGCTCAGTCCTGGGCCCACTCTTGTTTGGCATCTACTTTTCCGAAGTACAAGCAAACACAGGAGGGTTATGGCTGACAAAGTTTGCAGATGACTGCAAACTGGGCCGTGGTCGAAAACACATCTGACACAGATATCCTTCAGAAGGGTCTCACAGAAATGGATAACTGGTGCCAGAGCCATGGCCTAAAGTTAAATGCCAAAAAATGCATAGTCATACCCTTCGGGAAAAACAAGGTTACCCCTAGCTACCATATAGGTGGCAATCCACTGAGCACAGAAGAAGTTATTAGGGACCTGGGGACCCAGGTTGACAGTAGCCTGTCATTCGACACCCATGTAGCTAAAGTAGTTAGGAAAACCTTCTACATTGCCCACCTTATCATGAAGGGATTCACATCTAGATCAAGGGAGGTCATAGTTTCCCTATACTCAACACTCATCAGACCAATGATTGAGTACAATGCCCCATTCGGAATGTATCTGACCCGACACTTGCAGCAGCTGGAGAGGCCACAAAAGTTCCTCACCAAAAGGATAAAGGGTCTCAAAAATCTGTCCTATGCTGCCCGACTGAAAGAACTTCAGCTCTATTCAGTCACTTACCGCTTGCTCAGAGGTGACCTGTGCCTGACATACAAGGCCATGTCAAACCCAGATTTGATGAATATGCTTCACCTCAATAAATCTAGATCCGTCAGAGCCACAAGGGCGGGAGACTTAAACCTCAACACGGCTATTAATAGGACATGCTGGAGGGATAGATTCATCACCCAAAGACTCCCTATGCTGTGGAACAAAATCCCGGTATATGTGAGGAAGAGCACCTCGCTGGCCTTGTTCAAGAGAAATCTTGACCAATGGATGGGAGATCGCAGATATACCCCAGGGATTACCTCAGTGTCACTGCTCGACAGAGGCACAGAAAAATAATGGGTATAGTTCCCCATACTAAAGGGGTGGCGTAAGCCACAAAACTATGGGCTAGGCTTGTAAATGCCCTCGGGCAGATAGCCTAGTATAAACCTATGAACCTATGAACCTATGAACTTATGTATTATCGTAACCACATTTCGAACTGGAGCAATGGGTGTTTTCCAAGCCATATAGCAGTTTCTCCTGTATGAAATGTGATTGCAAAAAGATGTAAGTACCACTTTTTTTTTTACTTAACAAAAAGTATGGCTTTGTTGTCCATGAGGAGGTTTCTTCATGCATACAGCAAGTGCTTACGAGTCATCCAAATCTTCTACAAAAGCAGACCCCGGTGCAGCACAGCATAAGACAGCTGTAATAAAAAGGACAAAAATTAACAGAGTAGCTCCCCTACTAGACATAAGCTACAAAAAGGACACCCACTGAATACAACGAAGAGATGCTCTGCCTGCAATGAGTATCCCTATCCAACCTGATGCTGATTCTGCCATGTTTACAAAAGAGGAAATACCACAAAGGAAGTAGAGGCACATTGATAGGAAAGTAAGGTAATGGCCGCCTGATATGATCTGTTAGTGTAGGACTACAATTCCCATATATCATATTGGCTTTGTTTGGTTACCCAGGCTTCGCCCTCATGACTAAAAAATTCCAACCATGGGTAAATCCACCATTACCCACATCCAGCTTTGGGTTATTGCTATAGCAACTAGATTGTATAAAAAAATAGCAGCATAGATATGGCCATATAACTGGAACTAAGTAATCCAAGAAGATCTGAACAAGGCTTATATTACTGAATCTGTCTTAAATGACAGTGCTGATGAAGTGAACCAAAGTGAAGCCCAGTAGCTGAATATTGCAAACTTAATATTTAGAATTTTGTAGCTCTGAAGGCTCAATTAGACTGCCTTTTGTAACCCTGAACTCAGAACTGTTTTTATCTCTGAACTTCTGAACTGAATTTCTGAATATCTGAATTAATTAACCTTTGTCTTGAAAGTATCTCTCCTAATGTCAAAACTTTCTACTCAGTTTTAAATGCCTCCTTTACTTTGGTTTCCAAGCCTTGTACCATTTAAACTAATTATTATTCTAGGTGCCTTTCTTGTTAGCACATCTTATCCTTATCAATGCTTTGGCCTGAAGGTTATTTTACTGTGCTTATTTGTATTTTTTACTGAAACTGTATTTACCAAAGTTGCATGCAAAATGTGAAATATAAAATAAAAATGGTACTTTTCCATTATCGGGGCAGCAGTTGTAATGTCCGCTGGCAATGTTAGCACGAGCTGGTAATGATAACGCAGCTGCTGTTGATGTGCGTACCACACCCATTCCTGTCAGATTGTTCTGTTCTTTTTTTCCCGTGCCTCATGGATTACACTATTTAGCAATTGCCAAATGTCGAAGAGTCTCCAGTTAAGTATCAATAGTTCTATATTGTGTCTTACTGCAAATACACTATGCCATAGCTCTCAACCTTCCATCACCACCAGCCACCAGAACTCGTGGATGACACCAGGTTTTCTTTTTCTTTCTGTCTTAAGGCTGGCATGCCAGGGTTGCATTATCCCACAGTCTGTGCTGTACTAACTAGGAAATATCAGGAATTCCAACACTTTTTGTTGTTTTTACCATGTTAACAGTTATGCAACAGATTACTGTAAAACATTTCTTGTTTCCTACTTTTCATTTGTGGCGCTCACTTCATGTAGCCACGTATCCCTGTTACGCTGAATTCATTCATTGCACAGAAATCTGTTGGTCATACATTTAATATTATCTGTAATGTGCACAGTATGCACACCTGTAAAATGAAATGCACAGTCTCACCTTTTGCACTAACATCTGGCATTTAACAAATCCAGAGACATTCCCCCCAAATATCAATAACATCTAGAGTAATTAAAAAAGAAAAAGGGAAAAAAACAGATGAAGATGCAGCATTCGAAAAGCTAACCTGCTCATTGTTCTTTTCAGGCAAAATGTTTCAAACATCTGGAATTTGAAAATTATTTACTACTGTAGGCCCCATCCATCGCAGTCATGCCATAGCAGCATTCCTTTTCATGCTTCCCAAGATAGTCTCCAGAAGCTGTTAAAATTTGCTAGTTAAAGTTGTAAATGTTATTTCAATAATGTTGTTCTACGAATGTGATATCGATTAAGATGTTTGCTTTCTCTTCTAATTAAGTGCAGTACAGCAAAATGAAACATAAACAAGCAAAATTAAGAAGATGGAGTTAGTGTGAAGGTAATATGAGTTTTGTATTTGTTAATCATTCAGCCCTAGAAGCCCTATTCAGTTTCTTATTTAGGAATGTATACAAATTACAGCAGAAACAGCGTGAAGAAATGTAACTATTATTTACCATCCTGGGAAAGTCTGAGCAACGTTGGGAAAGTGCTTTTTCTACTTTGTTGACTTGTTGACTGAATGATATCTAGCATTTTTTCTCTCTAAGCATTGACAATACTTTTTGATTTCGAGGTCGTCTTCCAACTCCAGCCAGCAAAAGTAAAAATGTTCCCCTTTTCAGTTTGTCTAGAGAATTACAGGGTTCTAGGATTACTCCCTATACCAACGAAACCTGTTCCATTTACCCTCTACACAACTGAAGCTGAGCTGTGCAATCATTACCATCGTGTGCTAACATTGCCAGTGCACATTACAACTGCTCCCCCAATAACAGAAAAGTACCATAAAAACATAGACCTGCTTTAATAAGATTGTATTTCAAAGCCTGTGTATAGCAAATGTATTTATGCAAAATGTATTCTGACAAAACTATATTAATGTGAATCCTTATTACAGATTCACTATGAATGACAGCCTAGAATACATGCACCACAGACTTGAAGGGTCCTACTGTAGCCTCTAAGGAGTTTCTTTCTCAATATAGCTTTGCTTAACATGTGCTCTGGTATGGGGACTATTGCAGCTTTAATCCACAACAGGACTTTATCTTGAAATGTTATTTTTTACCCTTGTTTTACCACAGTAATTTGTGTACTTTCTTACTTATCAGTCTTAATGGTCTACTCTCACAACTCTTAGTGGTTTCCTACAAACACAGTTATTTCACTTCCTGTATCAATCAATGCCATGGCATGCTGTGGTCTATTACGCCAACAAACCGTAAGGGGTACTAACAATGTTGGTCCCCAATTAAAATTGTTTCTTCTGTGCCTCCAGCTACTGCAATTTGAGCAGAAGTTGGCTATTTTATAATAATAAGACTAACCATGCTAGATTTCAGATACAACAAATACAGAATTAAATTTAGTTTATATCCATATGTCCTGCTGTGGTTACAGGACCCATACCTCAGGTAAACATTTACAAATGGTATTCATCATAATAAAGGCATCTATTTATAGACTGACTCAGTCAAACAAGTATAGAGTTAGATCATTTCCATAATCAAAAAGGTTTAGTTATGTTAATTCTCTCTTTCTTTACCATAAAGAAATATGTATCCTGTCCTACTATGTCATTTATACTGTACACTTGCTATATATATAATATGTTATGTTATATTATGTTTATAAAATTAAATGTAATATAATAGTAAGTATGTGTAATTATACTGTAATATGTTTTGTTTTTGTTCTTCTTTTTTACTGTACTTCAGCTGTATGTAACTTACTCAAATAGTTTTCTCCCCGGCCTCCCTTTGAAAAAGGACCTCCGCTGAACCGACCATCCGTCCAAACAATGTAAATAAATAATAAATAATAACACATCCAACATTTGCTGTCTACCTAAAAAATTCTTTGGAGTCTACTTGGGGTATAAAAATGGCTCCCTATCAGATGATCGAAATGCCATTTCTGCGAATATGAAATGATCAACATGTATTGCGCGAACTACGTAAATGCCAAACGTCTAAAGCAGTGAAATCCAAAATGTCGAAGTGTTTTGGTTGGCCCATCTGCGGTATAGCTCTGTAAGGTAAGTGCGATAGGCATGGACTTTAGGGTAGGGTGCGGGTTAAGTTAAGTGTATAAATAGGTAATGTATGTAAGATTTAGTATAGTGTTAGAGGTAGAGTTTTGTTAAATGTATTTATGTGTATTATTTATTTTGTTAGGGTATATCTCAGTAGAGGAAGTGTGCGGTAGTTACAGACCTTAGGGTTAGGGAGGGGTTAAGGATAGTGCATAGATAGTTGTGTATGTGGGGTTTAGTGTAGGGTTAGAAGATGGGTTTTGTTGCTTTACTTTAGGGTTAGGTGTAGGGTTTGGTTAGTGTATGTATGTGGTTTATTTATTTTGTTTGGGTAGGTAGTATTTAGCGGGTGGTGGGGTTGGCCAACTATGACCGTTCGATGTTTTAAATTTCGTGGTATAGTGCGCTCGGTCTATTTGCAGTTCGATTAATATGTGTCGCTCTTTTGGTATTCACTGAAATGGATTTTCGTGAAACTGATATAGACCCTATAAAAATACCTACATAAACACTTACAAGCAAAGATCCTAAATCATCTAGACTTGTTGCATATTTGGGAAGACATACAAATATCTCCGCTGTTTCTATTCTTATCAGAAAAGACAATGACCCAGATATTCACAGTGTATTTAAGTATCACTGAAGAAACAATGCAACAAATGAAAAAAATGTGAAATGTGCACCCTAGATAATTTGTGTCTGCCTCTCACAGACAACAAAAACACCAGGCTGAGCAAATGTTTTACAACAGAAAGCAAAGTGGAACAAGTAAAACACAAAGCAGCTATATTAATTTAAGCATAGATTTGATCCCTTCTACATCTTCCCAAAGAATTCATAAAATTTCCTCATTATGTTTTATTTTAATTCAATCCATGATTCTGAAGATGTTGCATTACTGTTTGTTGCACACCTTCCACATCAGTTACTCTCCTGTAATCATATTGTCATCAACATAATGGAACACAGACTCTTCTAAGTTGCAGTTTGGCTAACTTGCTTGTCTCAAGTTCATAATAAAGGGATGGGCTGTAAACTTATCCTTGAGGTAGTACTCAGAAGAAGTACTGCCTGCCATCCCATGTGAAAACAAACTGACCTTTGTTTTCAGCTGATACAGGAGTTGTCAAGAAAGCATTAACTAAGTCCAGAACTACATAATACAGTCTGGCATTTGAAGACAATTTTTGCACAAGGCTTACAGTGCCTGCTTTAATAAGATTGTATTTCAAAGCCTATGTATAGAAAATGTATTTATGCAAATTTTATTCTGACAAAACTATATTAATGTGAACCCTTCTTACAGATTCACTATGAATGACAGCCTAGAATACATTGAATGAGCAATGCTGCACCACAGACTTGAAGGGTCCTACTGTAGCCTCTAAGGAGTTTCTTTCTCAATATAGCTTTGCTTAACATGTGCTCTGGTATGGGGACTATTGCAGCTTTAATCCACAGCAGGACTTTATCTTGAAATGTTGTTTTTTACTCTTGTTTTACCACAGTAATTTGTGTACTTTCTTACTTATCAGTCTTAATGGTCTACTCTTACAACTCTTAGTGGTTTCCTACAAACACAGTTATTTCAGTTCCTGTATCTATCAATGCCATGGCATGCTAATGTCTGTTATGCCAACAAACCATAAGGGGTACTAACAATGCTGGTCCCCAAGTGAAATTGTTTCTTCTGTGGCTTTAGCAAGTGCAATTTGAGCAGAAGTTGACTATTTTTTTTCTGAATTTGCTTTTTCTTTATTTCTTTCTATCTTTCTTTCTTCCTTTCTTTCTTCTCTGCTCCTTTCACTTCTTTTTCCATTTCTCATTAATTTCATGTGCTTTTATCCCATCACTATATTCAAATGATCTATAAACATATGTTTTCTGGTTACTTCTTATCCTGTTGTTTGCTTATATTTGGCCTTGCTGTATTTCTTTGTTCTCATTCGTCTATTAATTCTCTAAACTGAGTTAATATTTGAACCATATCTCAAATTTGCTATCCAAACTTCCTTCTATAGCCAACATTAACTTCTCATGGGTTCACAGGTGTGTACTAGGCTAACAACCAGTGGGGCCTTATTAAGTTTAGCCATGCATCCCAAGTCTCTGACAAGTTCAGGTACTCTTGGTAGTATAAGCAGGGGGTTGGTTACAAGATAAAATATTTACAAGCAGGGGCCTGATAAATGAACCATTTGCTGCCTGTGTCAAAGACACAGATGTCAAATCAGGGGTGAATTTCTGGTTCCCCATTCAGTTGTCCAAGTTAGGGAGGAACTCTGCTTCACATGGATGGGGAGCCTCTCCCTGCAACTTTCACAATGCATGTAATTTTTTATTAATCTGTATCTCTTATCATTACCTGTGCATCACGACCAATCTTTTCAGGTGAACACCCTGATCAATGTCTGCTGAACAGATTGCAGCTATCACTGTCATTTCTTTTAACCGTGGTGTAGACTCTGTATTCCATACCTTATGTTCATCAGAGATTACACTGGCATCAGGCCATGCTAGATGAAAGGCCAAATAATTAAACTTTGAACTTTTAGCCCCTGTGAGTCTAATATGCTATGAATTTGCTTTATATGTAGTAATGTATCTGACAGGAGCATCTATGCATCTCTTCTGCATTTAGTCAGACAGCATTTCCCCATGTAGCCCAAACTCCAAGGAAACTGGTTAACAATATCTCTTTTGGTGTTTGTTTATATATCTGAGCCAAGTTAGAAACTCTGTCTATGTTCATTCTGTCCCTGTCTCTGTCTGACTCCCATGCTTCAACACTAACAACTTTTTACTTCACTGCAAAATGTGTTTCTACTATTTGAGCCCCTAACAGATCATACTTCTTGTTTTCATCACCAACTGATGATGGACAGTCACAGATAGCTGGATTGAACTCTTTGTTTACACACAATTGCTTAGATTCTAGCTTTGGAGGAAAGTTTTGTTCACCCCATCCATACTGCTGTTGAATTATTAGGATATTAAAGAGATAAATTTATTTTCTGCTTCTTCTGCAGTTTGTGATCTCTTGTTTTACTTTAAAAAGATTTTTAACCAAAGATATTTACCTCTCCTTGAAAACCTGAACTAAACTCATCTGCAGGGCAGACACCCTCTCCCCTTGGTTCATATTCCAATGTAAGGTGCATTATTAGTCCTTAATGCATATTGACATCATTTCTGTAATTCAAAACTGTATGCCCAATATATGGAATAAAATAAATAACATAACACTCCCCAGAAATCCAAACCTAAGCTACCTAGTGATTACTATCCAATCGCCATCCTCCTGACACTTGTCTTTAACCAACTCTCAAACCAAGAGAGTCAATACCACCTTCTCTCTTCCTACCAACATGGCTTCTGGTTGGGTTGCAGCACTTCCACTACATTTTGGACCTATGCTGAGCACACTCTTTTAGGTATGGACAAAGGCCTCCTTACAGGATCCACATTTATAGACCTTACCAGTGTCTTTGACCTGGTTGACACCCAAATCCTATTTAACCACCTCACTGACATTGGCATTATCCCTGATGCTATTCCATGATTCCAAAATTACCTATCCAACTGGCATTTCTCAATAAATTTTAACAACAGTATATCAGCTACAATTCCTTTACATAAAGGAGTCCCTAATGGATTCCTATTGATGCCTCATTCTTTCTCCAAGCACAATGGTGACATGTCAGTGTATTGTCCCACTCCTGTGGCAGCTCAGCTCATGTTTCCTTCCATTTTTCGTCAGAACTCTGCATCCTTTCACATCCTCAGCTCATGTTTCCCTCCATTTTCCCCTCAGAACACTGCCTTCTTTCACATCCTCATCTCATGTTTCCCTCCATTTTCCTCTCAGAACACTGCCTCCTTTCACATTCTCAGCTCATGTTTCCCTCCACTGTCCCCTCAGAACACTACCTCCTTTTACATCCTCAGCTCATGTTTCCCTCCATTTTCCCCTCAGAACACTGCCTCCTTTCACATCCTCAGCTCATGTGTCCCTCAATTTTCCTCTCAGAACACTGCCTCCTTTCACATTCTCAGCTCATGTTTCCCTCCATTTTCCCCTCAGAACACTGCCTCTTTCACATCCTCATATCATGTTTCCCTTCATTTTCTTCTCAGAACACTGCCTCCTTTCACATTCTCAGCTCATGTTTCCCTCCATTTCCCCTCAGAACACTGCCTCCTTTCACATCCTCATCTCATGTTTCCCTACATTTCCCCACAGAACACTGCCTCCTTTCACATTATCAGCTCATGTCTCCCTCCATTTTCTCCTCAAAACACTGCCTCCTTTCACATCCTCATCTCATGTTTCCTTACATTTCCCGTCAGTACACTATGTCCTTTTACATCCTCATCTTCCACCAGTGATTGACTGAAAGGTGCACACAAGTGCATGTCTTCACCTCAGGATCAGCACATCGATTCTTCTCTGCCAAAACCTCAAATGCCTGAGCAACTAATCAAACCCAGATCACCTGGGGTATAGTCAGGGCTTTATTGCTGTATGCCACAGTGCTGGCTATTTTACTTCAAGGACTTGTGGATTCAATTCATTTTACTCACAGTCTGAAACTTATGTTATTTATTTATTTATTTATTTATTTATTTAACATTTGTTGAGCAGGAAAGTCTGCCTAGGATAGATCCTACTTTCAATGGAGGCCTGGGAAGAAACACTACAAATGCATGTCTTTGGAATGTGGGAGGAAACTGGAGTACCCAGAGGAAACCCATGCGAATGCAGGAAGAATATGCACACTCTGCACATAAGGCACCCCAGTCAAGAATCGAACTGGAGAACCTCTTGCTGTGAGGTGACAATGTCAGCCACTGCACCACTGTACCACATATAGAATGTGTTCCTGCAAGAGTATGGCACAGCTAGCTTGTCTTCTTCATATGCTTGTACAAATGCTGTGCTTGTTTTCAAGTAGAAGTTACGCAGCCAAGAGTTATAAAGTTGTGCTACTGTCAATGCATAGTCATACATGAAGGAGATGGCAGTATTTTTCTTAATATCAGTTTCATGATATTAAGAAAAAAAAAAAAAAAAAAAAAAAAAAATTATCTGCTTTTACTGTATTTGTGTTTTTTCCTACTTTATTTTGCTTTTGCGTCATCTTAAAAGTACTCAATTGTATTTATTACTGCTTGGTGTAACTTATTGTAAGCCTTTTAGTTTAAGCACCTGGGCTTCAGACCAGTTTTACATTAGGAAGGTTTGTGGTCTGCACTGTAGTGGCAGAACAGGTAGCTTACATCCTTCTAAGTTGGGAACAGCTGACTTGAGGGCTCAGTGTCTGTTATTCTAAAAGTGTATTAATTCTGGTTTAAACACTTGGGCTTGAGGCCAGTTATTTTACATTAAGAGGGTTCGTGTTCTGCACTCTTGTGGGAGGAGAGGCTGGACTCTGTCCTTCTGAGCTGGTAATTTCTGGTTAAAGCTTATAGTGCCTGCATATTTGAACTGCTTCTTACTGAAACTGGTACACCTCGTTTGCTGTAGCATAGACTAGATCCAGGCCTGCTGAATCTAGCTTTATTTGTATGCTTGTTGTTTGTTTATTTCCCTGAAACGCTAATTCCACCTAAAACGTGGCCTTTTAGCACCTCTGTGGATCCCTAGTGATATCTGCATTGCTTACTGTACTTATTTCCTTGTTTCACTTGAAAGAAAGTTACTGTTTGTCGTTTTTGCATTTAAGTTACCTGTAACACATTGCATTTAAGTTACCTGGCACTTGCTCACTAAAGCAATTATATAAGTCAGCTCTAAAAAATTAAAAGCACTACACCCTCACAAACTCCCCTTGAGTACCTTGCTCCCCATTGGCCCTTTTTTTCAATTATAAAGGAATTCCCAATACTATTCTAGCATGTCCAAAGGTCAGTTGTCAATCTCCTCTCCAATCCAGCTGGTGAATCTGGGAATCTTGAGGCAATGTTACAACTGCCTCATGTACACAGACAACCCTCTTCTCCTCCCAACAAATTCCAACACATGTGAGAGATGCAACCATATAGCCAAACAGGAGGCTAAGCTCTCTCAACTCAGTACTGGCGTAACCAGTCAGGAGGAGAAGGAAACCACACTCACTACAATTCCAGTCTCACATAGACCTACCACGACAACAAACCAAACACATAAACACACAAAAACATACTCGGAGGCTCTAAATAAAAATCTGCCTAAGCAGCGGAGACCTCCAAAGCAGACACCCAAGCAACCGCTACCCCAAAACAAAACACGTGCAACACATAGCTCACAAAGCCAGTGTGCCGAACAGTCACAGCCCTTAGCTAAACAACACACCTGATACACTTGTAATAGGTGACTCTATCGTCAGGCACACTGACATCCCGCTCACCAGGCTGAACAAGGAGAAGGTCACGGTGAGCTGCCTGTCGGGCGCTAGGATCCGCCACATAACACAAGCACTCAGGTCACTCCAAGGCAAGTACAAATATGACTCAGTCATTGTCCATGCTGGTGTGAATGACCTGAGACGCTCCTGGACTACATGAAAAGAGACATAGAGGAGCTCTCTGAGCATGTAGCCCAGGCCGGTATGACCCTGACCTTGAGTAGCATCTTACCCTCACCAAGAATGATGCCACAATATGAAGACAAGATGATCAATTTCAACAATTGGCTTAAGTGTTGGTGTCATTCAAAGGGGATCCAATGCCTGTCAGCCTGGGATGACATGCTCGACAAGCCACGATGTTTACTAGGGACGGCTTGCACCTGTCACCCCTGGGCTTTCGGATATTGGCAAAGGCTCTTGCTACCCCCATAGTGCCTTTTTTAGACAAGGCTCAAAAGACAAACCCACCTCCATAGGTATCACAAGGGATAAGAAACTAAGAGTAATGCTACTCAACGCCAGAAGTCTAAACCTCAAGATGCACGAAACTCTCCTTAGCATGGAGAACATCGATATCTGTGCAGTAACAGAAACTTGGTTCAAGGCTCCCGAGAGCACCCCTGCACTACCAGGTTATACCTCATACCATGCTTTTCGGCCCCAAAACTTGGACCAAACCACAAAAGGAGGGGGAGTATCAATATTCGTCAAAGATACCCACACCTCCAAGTTGGTGGCACAGCACGAAGCATCAGAGACTATCCATGTGCAACTAACTGTGGGTAAAACTGCCTTCCAATTTATAGCCTGCTACAGACCACCCTCCCAAACACAGGAACCCCACTTGGCCTTCCTGAGAATACTGCAAAATATGAAGGTCTCTCCAAACACCATTATATTGGGCGACTTCAACTACCCAAACATAGACTGGGAGCATTACTCTAGCTCCAACACCCTAGCCCAAAGGTTCCTAGAATTTATAAACTCAAATGCTATGGAACAACTTGTTACCACTCCCACAAGAGGGAAAACATACTGGACCTGATCATCACCAACATGGGGACACTATGCTCCAGACCAGAAGTGTATCCCTCACTGGTAAGATCAGACCATAAACTAATCTCACTGGATATTCACATCCCGACCCCACCCCCTGCCCAGAAAACCACAGTGAAAAACTTCTAAAGCAAATTTCACACGCCTCAAAACCGAGGCAAAATCCTTCAAACCGCCCGGGCCTGTGGAAAATATGGCCCAGACCGCAGAATCCTTTATAAATGCATTCTATGAACACCTTCAGGAATGCATGGATCATGCAATCCCAGATAAAGCCAAGACCCAATCCTCCAAAGGCAGACGTCCTGTCTGGTGGACCCCAGCCATAAACAAACTATACAATAGAAGGAGGAAGCTACTACATGATAGAGCAAAATCCCAAAAAGGGAAGGCATCTCTGATCAGTATTAGCAAAAAACTACGGGCACTCATAAAATCGTCTAAGGCCAGCTTCGAGAGAAAAATTGCACAGGACACTAAGGATAATCACAAGGCTTTCTTTAGTTATGTTAGGAACCTGGGTGGGAATTCCCAGATATGCTCAGAATTAGTCCAAAATGACAAAAAATACACCGAGCCCACAGACATTGCCAACATCCTTGCTGACAGGTTCAGTGCAAACTTCTCCCTCCTCTCCCCACCAAAAGGGCAAATATCTATCCCAACAGAGTGCTGCCGCCCTGACATCTCAGATGCTCAGGTAAGAGCCACCCTCTCCAAAGCAAAAAACACAGCATCAATGGGACCAGATGGTGTCCCGGGCTGCGTCCTACATGAACTCCAAGAAGAGCTAAACCCAAACATAAAACTACTGTTCAATCTTAGCCTTACTACAGGATATGTACCCAAAGAGTGGCGTACAGCAACAGAGGTCCCTCTCCACAAAGGTGGTGACTCAATGGATCCTGGAAACTATCACCCCATAAGCCTGACTAGCTTGGTCTGCAAAGCTATGGAAAGGATCATCATGGACCTCATAAATAAAGATATTGGGGACCTACAGACACTGGATCCTACCCAGTTTGGCTTTGTTAAGGGCAGATCCTGCCTCTTAAACCTGGTCAATTTCTTTGAAACAGTCACCAAGGCCATTGACGAGTGGAAGGTGGTCCACACAGCCTACCTGGACCTCGCAAAAGCCTTCGATACAATACCCCACTCGGGCATTATAGATAAGCTCACCAGCTTAAATATAAACCCCTATGTCACTAGATGGGTTGCAAACTGGCTCAAGGACAGAACCCACATGGTTAGAATTGCTGGAGCCATGTCAGACTCCAAACCAGTTACAAGTGGCGCCCCACAAGGCTCAGTCCTGGGACCTCTCTTGTTCGGTATATATTTCTCGGCGGTACAGGCCAACACGGAAGGACTGTGGCTGACTAAGTTCGCAGATGACTGCAAACTGGGCCATAATCGACTCTCCAGCCGACACAAGCATCCTCCAAAAGGGCCTCATAGAAACAGACAGCTGGTGCCAGAGCCATGGCCTCAAGCTAAATGTCAAAAAGTGTATAGTCATCCCCTTTGGCAAAAACAAAGTGCCCACAAATTACCACATAGGTGGTAATCCATTAAGTACAGAAGAAGTCATTAGGGACCTGGGGACCCAAGTTGATAGCAATCTCTCATTTGACAACCACGTGGCCAAAGTGGTTAGAAAAACATTTTATATAGCCCACATAATCATGAAGGGATTCACATCTAGATCAGGGAGGTCATCGTACTCTTTACTCATCCCTCATCAGGCCCATAATTGAGTACAATGCCCCTTTTGGGATGTACCTTACCAGACACCTGCAGCAACTGGAAAGACCCCAAAAGTACCTCACCAAGAGGATCAAAGGGCTCAAACAGATGCCATATGCTGCCCGGTTAAAGAAACACCAGCTCTACTCAGTGGCATACCGCCTGCTCAGAGGCGATCTGTGCCTGACGATAAAGCCATGTCCAACCCGAATTAATGGACATGCTGCACCTCAGAAAATCCAAATCCCATCGAGCTACGCCGAGAGACTTGAACCTCAGCACTGAAATAAATAGGACATGCTGGAGGGACAGATTCATAACCCAGAGGCTCCCTTCACTCTGGAATAAAATCCCAGTCCAGGTTAGGCAGAGTCCCACATTGACTCTCTTCAAGAGGAATCTTGATGAGTGGATGGGAGATCGTAGGTTTACCCCGGCTATCACTTCTGTGTCACTGTTAGACAGAGGCACAGTATACTAACCTCAAAAAAGGCATAGCAAAATTAATTTAAAATGGGTGGCGAAAGCCAAACACACTCTGGCTAAGCTTATAAATGCCCTAGGGCAGATAGCCTAGTATGAACCTATGAACCTATGAACCTATGTTAGCCATGTTGATGTGATTTGGTAAATTTCTGGCACAATTATTTAATATTGTTTATAGATACCCTACAAAGGTAATACACGAAAGACCAAGAAATGTCATACTTGGATAATTACAATGTTATTTTTTTTTAACAATGTCAATTGATTTTATGAGGGAGCTTGATTTAGATGTAACTATCACCATTTCTTTGTTAATCTTGGCCAGTGCATTACTATTAGTTTGATTATAGATTCTCCTAGAACAAAATCACCTGTCTTTTTTGCATGTTCCACAGAGTTGTCAAGATGTAAGTCATGCTGTTGTAGAACTTGGAATGTCCTATGATCAACTACCCTTCTTTTTGTTCTATATTTCTCTCATAGTCATTTTATAGGAAGCTATGAGATGTGAGTATTTTTTTGTTGTTGTTGTTTTTGTTATTTGTAGCTGAAGTTAGATATCTACATCTACTAATATGTTGACAGGTTCATAGGTAAGCACTAGAATAGTTGCAGTTGTAGACCATTTTAAGCCTAGTCAGTTTACCTTTTTGTGCTTATACAATTTGTTGTTAGTCTGGTCTTACCCATCCCATATTTGACAATTGTATATTTCCCTAATGTGAATAACTGTAATAAGATATTTGAGGGGATCCATACATGGGATAAAGCATTTAGGATCTGTGCTGGTCCATTAGAAACACGGGGGCAGTTTTGGGTAAGTTTACTATTTCCCATATATAGATTCAAGTTGTTCTTGAGTATGGAAAGGGAGGAGCTTTGTTTTATGTGGATGGAGAGTCTAGTCCAGATTAGTGGTATCCTCTGCGTGATATACCTGTCTCTCCAAATCATTCTGTTAATGTAGTAGAAGATGTTTAGATCCCTAAGCTGAGTATTTCTGATGCCATTTGACTTGCTGATGTGCAGTAAATCCATCAGTATTGGTTCAGAGGATGCATTGTATGTCAGACATGGGTCAGCTCTTAGCAGTCTGTAGGGTACTAAGTATATTGCCAGGGCTTTGATACAATCCATGTAGGGCATATTGTTTAGGCCTGGACCGAAGAAAGGTCGGTATATTGTCTGTGCAAGAGACCAGATGGAAGGGGAGCAGGGCTAGGTGTATCGGAGGTGGGTTCAAATTGTTTTATCATGGTGTGGATGGGAGGAGAAATGGCGTAGGCATTATCCTGAAGGAACAGTATGCTAAGAGTGTTTTGGAGGTGAAAAGAGTGTCGGATAGAGTGATGTTTATCAAGCTGGAAATTGATGGTGTAATGATGAATGCTGTTAGTGCATATGCTCCACAAGTTGGGTGTGCGATGGATGAGAAAGAAAAATTTTGGAGTGAGTTGGATGAAGTGGTGATGACTGTACCCAAGGGTGAGAGACTGGAGATTGGAGCAGATTTCAATGGGCATGTTGGTGAAGGGAACAGAGGGGATGAGTAAGTGATGGGTAGGTATGGTGTTAAGCAAAGGAATGCAGAAGGTCAGATGGTAGTGGATTTTGCAAAAAGGATGGACATGGCTGTGTTAAATACGTATTTTAACAAGAGGGAGGAGCATGGGGTGACATACAAGAGTGGAGGAAGATGCACACAGGTGGATTATATCTTATGTAGAAGGGCCAGTCTGAAGGAGATTGGAGATGTAAAGTGGTGGCAGGGGAAAGTGTAGTTAGGCAGCATAGGATGGTGGTTTGTAGGATGACATTGATGATCAAGAAGAGATGAGTGTGAGGGCAGTACCAAGGATCAAATGGTGGAAATTGAAAAAGGGTAATTGTGAGGTGATGTTCAGGGAAGAGTTAAGACAGGCACCGGGTTGCAGTGAAGAGTTACAGTATAGCTGGTTAACTACAGCAGAGCTAGTAAGAGAGACGGCTAGAAAGGTGCTTGGTGTGACATCTGGAAAGAGGAAGGAGGACAAGGAGACCTGGTGGTGGAATGAAGTAGTACAGGAGAGTATACAGAGAAAGAGGTTGGCAAAGAAGAAGTGAGATTGTCAGAAAGATGAAGAAAGTAGACAAGAGTATAAGGAGATGAGGTGCATGGCAGAGAGAGGTGGCTAAGGATAAGGCGTATGACGAGTTGTATAAAAGGTTGAACACTAAGGAGGGAGAAAAGGACCTGTACCGATTGGCTAGACAAAGGGACCAAGCTAGTAAAGATGTGCAGCAGGTAAGGGTGATAAAGGATAATGAAGGAAACATACTCACAAGCGAGGAGAGTGTGTTGAGCAGATGGAAGGAGTACTTTGAGGGGCTGATGAATGAAGTGAATGAGAGGGAGAGAAGATTGGATGATGTGCGGATAGTGAATCAGTGCAGTGGATTAGCAAGGAGGAAGTAAGGATAGCTATGAAGAGGATGAAGAACGGAAAGGCTGGTGGTACAGATGACATACCTGTGGAGGCATGGAGGTGTTTAGGTGAAATGGCAGTGGAGTTTTTAACTAGATTGTTTAATGAAATCTTGGAAAGTGAGAGGATGCCTGAGGAATGGAGAAAAAGTGTTTTGGTACCAATTTTTGAGAATAAGGGTGATGTGCAGAGCTGTAGTAACTACAGAGGGATTAAACTGATCAGTTACAGCATGAAGTTATGGCAAACTGTAGTGGAAGCCAGGTTAAGCAGGGAGGTGATGATTAGTGATCAGCAGTATGGTTTCATGCCAGGAAGGAGCACTACAGATGCGATGTTTGCTTTGGGAGTGTTGATGGAGAAGTACAGAGAATGTCAGAAGGAGTTGCATTGTGTCTTTGTGGATTTAGAGAAAGCATATGACAGGGTGCCTAGAGAGGAGTTGTGGTATTGTATGAGGAAGTCGGGAGTGTCAGAGAAGTATTTAAGAGTGGTACAGGATATGTACGACGGTAGTGTGAGAGTGGTGAGGTCTGCGGTGGGAGTGATGGATGCGTTTAAGGTGGAGGTGGGATTACATCAAGGTTCAGCTCTGAGCCCTTTCTTATTTGTAATGGTGATGGACAAGTTGACAGACGAGATCAGACAGGAGTCCCCGTGGACTATGATGTTTGCAGATGACATTGTGATCTGTAGTGTGGAGATATACTCTAGGGAGAAGAGGAATGAAGGTCAGCAGGACTAAGACAGAATATATGTGTGTGAATGAGAGGGAGGATAGAGGAATGGTGAGGATACAAGGAGTAGAGGTGGTGAAGGTGGATGAGTTTAAATACTTGGGATCAACAGTTCAGAGTAATGGTGAGTGTGGAAGAGAGGTGAAGAGAAGAGTACAGGCAGGATGGAGGGGGTGAAGAAGAGTGTCAGGAGTGATTTGTGACAGACAAGTACCAGTAAGAGTGAAAGAGAAGGTTTACAAGAGGGTAGTGAGACCAGCTATATTATATGGGTTGGAGACAGTGGCATTGACAAAAAGGCAGGAGTCAGAGCTTGACATGGCAGAGTGGAAGACGTTAAGATTTGCACTGGGTGTGACAAGGATGGACAGGATTAGGAATAAGTATATTAGAGGGTCAGCCCAGGTTGGAAGGTTTGGAGACAAAGCCAGAGAGGCAATATTACATTGGTTTGGACATGTGCTGAGGAGGGATGCAGAGTATATTGGGAAAAAGATGCTAAGGGTGAAGCTGCCAGGTAACAGGAAAAGAGAAAGGCCTAAGATAAGGTTTATGGATGTGGTAAGAGAGGACATGCATGTGTTTGGTGTGGCAGAGCAAGATGCAGAGGACAGGAAGAAATGGAAACAGTTGATCTGCTGTGGTGACCCCTGATGGGAGCAGCCGAAAAAGAAGAAGAAGAAAAAGATCTTTTTAGTAAGGTATTTCCAGCTGCTGCATGTATCTGGACAGAGTCTTGCCAAAGGGGGCATTATACTCAACAAATGGCCTTATGATGGCTAATTAAAGAGGGACAATGACCTCCCTAGATCTAGACACAATCCCTTCATTTATAAGCTGTGCAATATAGAAAGAATCTGTTATGAAAATAGACACATGTTGGTCAAAAGTTAGGTCTTTGTCAACATAAGTTTCCAAATCCCAAATAACTGGGGTTGAGATCTTTATTGTCTGGAATTTTCTTGCACTTCTACCTCCCAAATATCATATTTATTTATTTATTTTATTTATTTTATTTATTTTACATTTGTTGACCGGGCTAGTCCAGCTGGATATATGCCCATTTTCAGTGGAGGCCCGGGGAGAAAAGCTCCAACGAAATTTACAAATAATGCACAGTAATGGTCCAAACAAGTTAAAATTCTTAAAACATTACGACAGAACATAAAATCTTTGGAGAGAGGCAAGTTAAAACAAAGTTGTAACATATATTTGCTATACAGATTCTAAGATCTAAGTTTCTAATATGGAAAAATTAGAAAAAAGTAGTAAAAATATTTTTTTACTAGTGTGAGATGTGAGGAGGAGTTTAGGAGGGAAGGATACAAGACAGGTTAGTCTGGGTTGTTACAGGAGCAAAGCCAGTGTTTGTTAAGATGTGTCTTTAGCTGTTTTTTAAAGAGTGGAGGACTAGACAAAGATGAGATATCAGATGGTAGTTTGTTCCACATATGTCCAACAGAGTTAGAAAATAGGCTATTGCCAGCAGAGTTATTGGGTATGGTAGTATTAACCAGTAGTTTGTTTGCAGAGCGTAGCTGTTTCAAGTTATTATATGGTGTAATGAGGTTGGAGAGAACAGGTGTTTTAGCAGGCTGATAAAGAATTTTGTGAGCAGTTAAGAGCTGTTGATGTCAGCCTGTTAGGAAGTTCCAGCCAGCCTAGTTGTTTTAGGTTATGACAGTGATGGGTTCTGAAGAGAGATCCTGTGGCAAATCGGGCAATATTATGGTAGGATGTGCTAAGTTTCTTGAGGTTATATTTCGAGAGATTGGTATAAATAGTGGAAGCATATAGAAGGGTAGAGATAAGGTGAGAACTGGCTAAGGTAGTCCGAGCTTCAGGCGTAAGGAATGATTTGATTCTATAGAGGGAACCAATCTTTTTGTTTGTTTTTATTGTGTTGTTTATATGAGAATCAAAATTGAGATTGTTGTCAATAGTTACTCCTAGTAGTTTTGTAGTAGCATCAGGAGAAATCAGGGTGTTATCAGAGGAAGTAATAGAGAAGTTAAGAGAGCTTGATTTGTGTGTAGGAGAGAACAATAGCAACTTTGTTTTCTTTGGGTTAAGGAGAAGGCAACGGTCAGAGAACCAGTGTTCAACAGTGGAAAAAGCTTTTTGGGTAAGTGACTGGAGTTCAGTCTGAGAGGAAGCAGTGCAGATTATTGTGGAATCGTCTGCATATTATATGCAAGTAGTGTTTGGAATAGCTGACTGTAGGTCATTAATAAATATAGAAAATAGGAGTGGGCCAAGTATAGACCCTTGAGGTACTCCTAAAGAGATAGGAAGGAGAGTCGATAGTGAGTTTTTCCAAAGTACTGCCTGCTGACGATGTTCTAGGTAAGATGTAAACCAGGATAAGGAAGATGGATGAATTGACAGAGATTGTAGTATGTGCAGAAGGAGTTTGTGATTTACCATGTCGAAAGCTTTTGAAAGATCAATGAAGATGGAAGATGATGGGTTAGTGTTGTTACGGTTATGATTGATAGTGTTGGTAAAGGAGAGTAATGCAGTAGTGGTACTGTGAGAAGGTCTAAAACCATGTTGACTGTTAGCAAGTAGGTTGTTATGGAGAAGGTGGTTAAGGAGTTGTTTATGGATGCACTTTTCCATAATTTTGGCTATAGGTGATAGCAATGCTATGGGACGAAAATTGGAGAAGTCATTAGAATTGCCCCCTTTGTGTAGTGGGATGATGTGAGATATTTTCCAGATGGAAGGGAAGATTCCATCCTTTATAGATCTATTAATCAGGATTGAGATGGGGTAGGCAATAGCTTTAGCTGCTATTTGCAGAAATTCTGCAGGAAGTTTGTCTGCAGAGGGTGTGGTGGGTCTAAGTTTCTGGAGTAGGGATAGGATAAATGAGGTAGGTACAGGTTGCAGGGAAAGGGGAAGAAAATTATGTGGAGCAGGAGAGGGTAATTTAGAGATGTCAGGAGGTAAGTGATTTGCTAGAGTTTGGATGGTATTGGTGAAGAAAGAATTGAAGTCATTAGCTATTTGTTTAGGATTGTCTGGATTAGAGTCCTGGGGATTTGGAGTACGTGACTGACCTGGGGGTAGAAGATTATTAATACTAGCCCAGAATTTTTTGGGTTCTTTTTTGGTGGTTTGTTGTAGTTGAAAGTAATAGTTCTTTTTGTCTGCCCGGATGGCTTTTTTTGTACTATTTCTAAGCTCTCTGAATTTGTGGTTGTCAGTTAGATTCTTAGTGGAGTGCCATTTATCCCATGCTTTGTTTCTGAGAATAATTTTCTGCTTAGTATTGTTGGATAGCCAGGGAGCTGTTTTAGCTTTGGTTCTAATAGTGCTTGGGGCATGGTTGTCTAGTATGGAGAGGAATATAGAATTAAAGTATTCGACAGCATCATTTAGTGGAAGAAGTTTTAGTTGGGACCAATTACATTGTCTTAGTTCAGCGAGAAACTGATCAGAATTGAATTGTTTTTTAGATCTTAGTGTTTTGTAGGTGGTGGGTAAGGCTAGGTTTGATTTGTGTCTAATGATGTAAGTTAGTGAGTGGTCACTTAGGTCATCTGGAAGGATGCCTAATTGATAGGTTTGTTGTGGAGTATTTGTGAGAATCCAGTCTAGAATGGTTTCTTTATTGTTAGTTTTATTGGTTCTTGTAGGACTACTAATGAGTTGTTTAAATCCATATAGGTTTATATGGGAGGTGGCGTTAGGACTGTTACAGGAGAACCAATTGATGTTAAAATCTCCTAAGACTATTGTTTCTTGAGGGAGGTTGGTAGAGAGTGAGTTGAGGATATGTTCAAGTGTGTTAATATTGTTTCCAGGAGGGAGATATGCACATATGATACTTATGGCCTTAGTATTATTAACTTGGAGTTTGGAGCTAATTATTTCAGCATTATTATCAAGATTTAGAGTCAGATTTAAAGTACTAAGTTGGAGTTGTGTTTTGTAGAGAATAGCTACGCCTCCTCCTTTTTTGGTAGTACGATCATGTCTAATGATATTATATCCGGGTGGGCTAATTTCATTATCTTTGATTGATGGCTTTAGCCATGTTTCAGTTAAGCACAACATATCAAATTGATGGGTTTCAAGGAGGGCATGGATTTGACTAATTTTGTTACAAATCCTTCGTATATTAAGACGGGCAATGGAGAGAGAGTTGTTGGGTTTGGAGAGAGAGAGAGACATAGTTTTATGTAGTACTATGGGTGTTTTTGTTTTATAAGGTTGTGGGCCTGGATTAGGATGGATATCTCCATCTAACAAAAGGTTAAGGAAATTGAGATATTTAGAGTGATGGAGTAAGTAGAAGATGTCTGATATTTTCCTAGGTTTAGGTATACTTAACTTGAGGTGAGTTATTCTATGGTATTTGGCATGTAGATAGTTGGGTTTTGTGTTAAGGTTGAAAAGAAAAGGAGAGAGAGGTGATATATATGTACTGGTGTACTTTGAGTGGGATGAATATGAAGAGTTCAATGGGTATTCGTATGAGGTTAGGATGTAAGTAATTATAAGAAAAGATAAAAGTGATAAGCTGATGAGCTGTTTGAGTTAAATATATCAGTTACATATATTTACTATACTGTGTACAGTAGAAGGAATTCTCTTAACTGACATATCACTTAATATTTTTATTGTAGAGATGATTTCATTACAATCTGCACAAACGTAAGTCTGCTTTTCCTTCCCTACCAGTACTGTGCATTGTAGATTTTGTTCCCCTTACCTGACACATCTTTTGGTATTCCATTCCTGAAGATGATTTTGTTATGAGCCACACTAACTTAGGTCTGCCTTTCCTTCCTTCCTTATCAGTATTGTGCATGGTAGATGTGGTTCCCTTACCTTACAAGTCCCTTGGTATTTCATACCTGGAGATGATTTCAATAGGACCCACGGCAGCCTGATTACTATTGTTCACTTCAGCGTGGTCATGTGCCAGTGTCATGAGCATTTATATGTGATAACTGTTCTGCAGAATGCAAAATACGTACCTGTTTCCTCAGATTATCTATGTGGAATTTTCATATGTAGAATTTATGCATTTTAAGTATTTACTGTTGGTCCTTGACCTACCCAATGTGGGATTGCTGAGATTCAAATTTGTGAACAAGATGATCAATTTCAACAATTGGCTTAAGTATTGGTGTCTTTCAAAGGGGATCCAATGCCTGTCAGCCTGGGATGACATGCTCGACAAGCCACGATGCTTCGCTAGGGATGGCTTGCACCTGTCACCCCTGGGCTTTCGGATATTGGCAAAGGCTCTTGCTACCCCCATAGTGCCTTTTTTAGGCAAGGCTCAAAAGACAAACCCACCTCCATAGGTATCACAAGGGATAAGAAACTAAGAGTAATGCTACTCAACACCAGAAGTCTAAACCTCAAGATGCACGCACTCGAAACTCTCCTTAGCATGGAGAACATCGATATCTGTGCAGTAACAGAAATCTGGTTCAAGGCTCCCAAGAGCACCCCAGCACTACCAGGTTATACCGCATACCATGCTTTTCGGCCCCAAAACTTGGACCAACCCACAAAAGGAGGGGGAGTATCAATATTCGTCAAAGATACCCACACCTCCAGGTTGGTGGCACAGCATGAAGCATCAGAGACTATCCATGTGCAACTAACAGTGGGTAAAACTGCCTTCCAGTTTATAGCCTGCTACAGACCACCCTCCCTAACCCAGGAACCCCACTCGGCCTTCCTGAGAACACTGGAAAATATGAATGTCTCTCCAAACACCATTATATTGGGCGACTTCAACTACCCAAACATAGACTGGGAGCACTACTCTAGCTCCAACACCCTAGCCCAAAGGTTCCTAGAATTTATAAACTCAAATGCTATGGAACAACTTGTTACCACTCCCATAAGAGGGGAAAACATACTGGACCTGATCATCACCAACATGGGGACTCTATGCTCCAGACCAGAAGTGTATCCCTCACGGGTAAGTTCAGACCATAAACTAATCTCACTGGATATTCACATCCCGACACCACCCCCTGCCAGAAAACCACAGTGAAAAACTTCTCTAAAGCAAATTTCACACTCCTCAAAACCGAGGTGGAATCCTTCAAAGCCCCCGGGTCTGTAGAAAATACGGCCCAGACCGCAGAATCCTTTATACACGCATTCTATGAACACCTTCAGGAATGCATGAATCATGCGATCCCAAATAAAACCAAGACCCAATCCTCCAAAGGCAGACGTCCTGTCTGGTGGACCCCAGCCATAAACAAACTATACAATAAAAGGAGGAAGCTACTAAATGATAGAGCAAAATTCCAAAAAGGGAAGGCATCTCTGATCAGTATTAGCAAAAAACTACGGGCACTCATAAAATAGTCTAAGGCCAGCTTCAAGAGAAAAATTGCACAGGACACTAAGGATAATCATAAGGCTTTCTTTAGTTATGTTAGGAACCTGGGTGGTAATTCCCAGATATGCTCAGAATTAGTCCAAAATGACAAAAAATACACTGAACCCACAGACATTGCCAACATCCTAGCTGACAGGTTCAGCAAACTCCCCACCAAAAGGGCAAATATCTATCCTAGCAGAGTGCTGCCCCCCTGATATCTCAGATGCTCAGGTAAGAGCCACTCTCCAAAGCAAAAACACAGCATCAATGGGACCAGACGGTGTCCCGGGCTGCGTCCTACATGAACTCCAAGAAGAGATAAACCCAAATATAAAACTACTGTTCAATCTCAGCCTTACTACAGGATATGTACCCAAAGAGTGGCGTGCAGCAACTGTGGTCCCTCTCCACAAAGGTGGTGCCTCAACGGATCCTGGAAACTATCGCCTCATAAGCCTGACTAGCTTGGTCTGCTAAGCTATGGAAAGGATCATCATGGACCTCATAAATAAAGATATTGGGGACCTACAGACACTGGATCCTACCCAGTTCGACTTTGTTAAGGGCAGATCCTGCCTCTTAAACCTGGTTGATTTCTTTGAAACAGTTACCAAGGCCATTGATGAGGGGAAGGTGGTCCACACAGCCTACCTGGACCTCGCAAAAGCCTTCAATACAATACCCCACTCGGGCATTATAGATAAGCTCACCAGCTTAAATATAAACCCCTATGTCACTAGATGGGTTGCAAACTGGCTCAAGGACAGAACCCACATGGTTAGAATTGCTGGAGCCATGTCAGACTCCAAACCAGTTACAAGTGGCATCCCACAAGGCTCAGTCCTGGGACCTCTCTTGTTCGGTATATATTTCTCGGAGGTACAGGCCAACATGGAAGGACTGTGGCTGACCAAGTTCGCAGATGACTGCAAACTGGGCACCATAATCGACTCTCCAGCTGACACAAGCATCCTCCAAAAGGGCCTCATAGAAACAGACAACTGGTGCCAGAGGCATGGCCTCAAGCTAAACACCAAAAAGTGTATAGTCATCCCCTTTGGCAAAAACAAAGTGCCCACAAATTACCACATAGGTGGTAATCCATTAAGTACAGAAGAAGTAATTAGGGACCTGGGGACCCAAGTTTCATTTGACAACCATGTGGCCAAAGTGGTTAGAAAAACATTTTATATAGCCCACATAATCTTGAAGGGATTCACATCTAGATCAGGGGAGGTCATCATGCCTCTTTACTCATCCCTCATCAGGCCCATAATTGAGTACAATGCCCCTTTTGGGATGTACCTTACCAGACACCTGCAGCAACTGGAAAGACCCCAAAAGTACCTCACCAAGAGGATCAAAGGGCTCAAACAGATGCCATATGCTGCCCGGTTAAAGAAACTCCAGCTCTACTCAGTGGCATACTGCCTGCTCAGAGGCGATCTGTGCCTGACGTATAAAGCCATGTCCAACCCGGAATTAATGGACATGCTGCACCTCAGAAAATCCAAATCCCATCGAGCTACATGCTCGAGAGACTTGAACCTCAGCACTGAAATAAATAGGACATGCTGGAGGGACAGATTCATAACCCAGAGGCACCCTTCACTCTGGAATAAAATCCCAGTCCAGGTTAGGCAGAGTCCCTCATTGACTCTCTTCAAGAGGAATCTTGATGAATGGATGGGAGATTGTAGGTTTATCCCGGGTATCACTTCTATGTCACTGTTAGACAGAGGCACAGTATACTAACCTCAAAAAAGGGCATAGCAAAATTAATTTAAAATGGGTGGCGAAAGCCAAACACATTCTGGCTAGGCTTATAAATGCCCTAGGGCAGATAGCCTAGTATGAACCTATGAACCTATGAACCTATGAAGGATAATTAAGAAGGGAGTTGCTCCTACAAAGGAAGGGAATTATGCTATTAAGTTGCTGACATCCTTAAACTGTGCAGAAAACCTGGAAATCAGATGATGAGCCAAGCAGGAGTCTTCTCACAGGGGATGAACATAATACCACTGACAGCTGTCTTCTGGATCAGAACAAAGAAGTCAAGTATGTCCTATCTCAGCCATCTCAGGAAACAATGTGTACATTATTCTTGCTGTTTCTCATACCAATAAAGGTCAAAACTGCATTAGGCATAAACATTATATATACAACCATCTTTTTGTTTAACTTCATGCAAAATCATTTGTTCATTGCATTGTGTTGAAAACCATCCTCCATTTAATAAAGGACCTCATTACACAAACATTCCATATGACAACCATAATCAAAGTACTAGGACTATAAGTATGGGTCTATATCACAAAATCAAACTTTCAAAATGTCGAACACCATAAGTTCAAACTTGGAAGATTGAATTTGGATAATATCGGCACTTCAAAACAGCAAATTTTTTCCCAGGGAAAAAATTTGCTGTTCCAAAAAACACACACATAACACAATCACACCAAACACCTTCAAAACCTGCACTAAACCTAACAAAAGTCCATCACTACTGCACACTTACCCGACCCGTGCCCTAACCCTAAAGTCCATCACTACCGCACACTAACCTGACCCGCGCCCTAACCCTAAAGTCCGTCACTACCCGTTCGTACACTTACCTTTACCCGGTCCAAAAATGCCAAAGCTGCAGAAATGTCCAACTGAATTCTTTCCTGGGAAAGAATTTGGGTTTCCGCGTCTTTGACATTCTCAACTTTCGAACTACCAAGTTTGGCCTTTGGTATTCGGCGTTCACAACATTCAATTTCATTATAGGAACCCGTAAGTATTGTGCTGTGGTTTGTTCCCAATATTTCTTCATATCTTAGCAAGCAATCTGTTAGATATATTTCTCTAGTTAATTGATTCCTGAACAGGTGCTGTGCTTACAGTATGAACACATGTCAGAACAGTCAAGGCTTGCAAATAAAGTAAAATATTACAAAAGTTATCTTAATGAAAAAAAGAGAAAATCATGAATAAGAAGTATTCCTGTTTAATAATATAAACAATGAACAATGATGTATAAATTTACTTACATACACAAACTACACTGTACAACCCACTCTGCTCAAGGAGAAAAAAAAAGCCTGGTGGGTTCTTCCATTCTCAACGGGGGAAGCAGAACAACAGAAGCTCAGCAGAGTGGCACAAGGCCACAGTAAGCTATACCACAGTTAGTAAAATCTTACTGACAAGACATACTTCAAACCTAACTAATACACTTTCCTTACTGCTTGATAGTGGGGAAATTGCTACCACATAACGGCTAACTCCATGGAAAAAAGAAACCAAGAGGTGCCATGTACTTTGAGGTGGTTTGGATATACTATGAAGTAAATAGATGAGGCCTACTTCAGTCATATAAATAACTGGTGCACTGCAAACCCAGGCAAACATACAGTCATCATACCCTCCCATCTCCCACTCAGCAAAAAATGAACATACAAAATGACAAAAATTATTGATACAGTATGTACATCCCATGCACACAAACTTATTCGTGTCAAGTAGTAAAGTTTTTCACAGTTAAAAATTGACTGCAAATCAGTTTTAAAAAAAAGTTAACTCTGTCCATGAACTGAGCCTGATGAAAAGGAAACCATCTGAAACAGCACATTTTATGAGAGAATTAATAGTAAGGCAGTCACTAGTTGTCTTATTAGAGCAAGAGCTTAAGCAGCAAAGAGGAGTCAGTTTGGACTCTTGGCATAAACTCAGAGAAAATGGTAGGGACATTGTAACATCTAAAGTCATATTATAACAAGAGTATTTAGCACGGCAAAAAATAAAATTATGATCCATAAGTATTTCAAGATTTAATCATTGTTTGACTGAGTGTGACAGTAGCATTCATTTCAACTGAGGGAGCCATGGCGTCAACAAAAAAGTCATCTCTCAAAATGTCATTGAAGTTTTTCATGCCCTAAGGAACTCCCACTATCCTCAGTGATGTTAGGGAGTCAAACTTATTGTACATAGGAAAAGCAGCTTAGTGAATGTCCCTCAAGACACAGACTAACCTTTTCTTGGAGCTGAGATCATGATGCGATTTTTGACTGCAAATACCTGGAGGTGGTGATGGATTTTGGATGGCTTGAGCATATGTATTGTGCAAACAAGACTTTGTGAAAGACTTATTTATCACATTAACCTGGGCTAAAGTGGGCTAAAGCAGACTAATGTACGTACTGAAAAAAATGCTTAATTTACTTATATAGCTCCAGCTTTCTTAATCTGGTTCTAAGAAACAAAAGGTATGATGGATTGGAATGTGACCTTAGCTCATTAGCATTTATATGGTGTAGAATATTACTAGCACTCTGCACACAGCTTGCATTCCTGAGCATTTTCTCAAAAATAAACTTAAAAAGCATCAGATAGATGAATGTAAATATTTTATGAACAGTACAACTATTAAAGCTACACAAATGCCAGTGTTATTGGTAAGAAGTATTATTTACACTGACAATAATCAGTGCATTCATATTCTTTCCATTAACACAAACCAAAAGTTATATTTTTGCTGAACATTCACAAACAAATTCTTCTATCATGGAAACTGTACAACTTAGACATATATTCTTAGAATTTTTTTTTATTAACTAGACATTAGCTTTCACATGACAAAAATAAATTTCTCTCAGTGCATGTTTAATGTAATATTTACATAAATATGAAACACGATTAATTATATAATTAGCAGTATAAATAACAGTGAATATCTTTCAAGATGTGCAACTTACAGTGCAAATATCAAAGATAATTTTTTTCAAGAATATCTAAGGTTTCACCTGATGTCATGCAACAGTTTGCAAGTTACTTGTTTTTATGAAGTATTG
Organism: Protopterus annectens; assembly: GCF_019279795.1. Taxonomy (NCBI): domain Eukaryota; kingdom Metazoa; phylum Chordata; order Ceratodontiformes; family Protopteridae; genus Protopterus; species Protopterus annectens. Next base: position 1,193,315,912 of record NC_056733.1, read on the forward strand.
ACTAGATATGGAAATATTTTTAATTTTGATAATTACTAAAAATAACTAGAAGTATCTCAGTATAACATGATATAAATAGATATTGACAATAAAGTTACCTTCATCCTACCATGGCATATTACACCACACTCCTCAATAACTTGTAGGGCTCTTAGTTATGAAAATATGAACACAAATATGAAAATATAAATAATTAGTGGCACATAGTGATTAATTTCTCCATAGCAACATATCCTAGATTAACAGTCTTAATCCCATTTTAATAACTCCTTGCACTTTCTAATACTGCCTGTCATTAGCAATCAAATTGCTTAGTTAAAGAAGACAGATGCAAAAAGGTCTGGACGTCATAAGGAACTACGGGTGTGAACTTGAATTGTACAAAAATGGTGTTTTAGTCTTGAATGAGTTATCTTTAATGTTTCATTTTTCACTTTAATCAAGAAAGTGAGCAGAGAGAGACGTTCTGCATTAGTAAAAATGGGCAGAATAGTTCTGCATAACGTTAATTGGTATACTGCCTAATATTAATGGACAATGATCCTCAGTGGTTTAAGGAAAGACACCATTCTTTCTCAGCAAAACACTAAAAGTAAACAGTAAGGTGTGAATTTATATCTTGCGTAAGAAAGTACCTGGTGTTACTCTACTCTACTCTATATGTTTTAACCATCCTGGAGAAGTACACCTTACAGGTGGTTAAATAGATTTGATAAAAAACAATTGAATTCTGTCCCATTTGAGTTTTACTATGTACATATTGCATATTGTTCTGCAGGCTTCTACTCATCACATAATTAGCCTTCACTTGGTATGCCTCAAATGTATACTCCAGCTTTGTGGTCATGGAACCCAAGATAATTATCTTATGTTAAAACTAATCTGTTGAGCCTTTCAACTATGCAGTTGCAACCAAGAAGTCATTAGTTCATTTTGTTGTTCCACATCACCAGCTCAAATAAATTAAAGTTATGATTTATTTCCAAGTCTCTGCTCCCACACAGATCACTAGTGGCTGCCATCATGTAAGCTACAGTCCTGTGATCAATGAAAACAAGGATTTACTGCAAGATTTCATGAACCAAGCAGTCAACAATGCTTATAGGCAGATTCAGATTACTGAGGAAGGAATAAATCAGTCGCATGCTTGGTGAAATTATATTATATTATCTGTGTGTCACTGAGTGCAGACCCACAATTTTGGTGCCAACTTGGCAGTCTTGTTAACAGCTCCCTGGGGATTTAACAAACTTACAAATCACATTCTGGATATGTATATTGTCTGTCAGTTTTCTAAGGTTATACACAATGACAATAAAGGAAAACTCTACAATAGATGTAGATACATGTTGATTCAGCTTTAAAGAAAGCAAAACTCTCCTTGACAAAACAAAGGAAAGGAATTTAATGCCTGTCAACAAAAGTTATGCATAACAGGCTGAGATGTGTTGGAATTCAATTTGTTCCATGATGCTACTTACTTTATATTTTTCTGAAATGTTGCACAAATCCATAATTTCTCAGAAAAAAATCAAGTTTTGATTCTTTACATAATTTATATTTTAAAATAAATAACCTTTGGGGTGACAGATGTGAATGACAATTGGCTGATTATCTGTGATGATACTATGGTATGCTTATTTTATTTTTCATAACACTTTATGCATCAGTGATTTGTTTTGTAATATTTTGTTTATATTCAATTTATTGTGGTTAATGTTTACTTTCCATGATTATTTTTGTAATGTTATGGTCTACCCTATCCAGGATATTACTGAAAATAAGCTAGGCTATCTTATGTTTGACAGAGAGCACTAAATCAAGAACAAATAAGTGACTTAAAATGAGTTAAAATAGAAAATGTCAAATATTTAAACAAAATTTAACAACCACCATGTGATTCATTCTAATAATAATTAAGGCAAACAGCTGCTAAACTAAAAATGGAGTGTAGAGAGACATAAATCAACATTTGAAAAACCAGCATGTATAGTTTCTCTTTAAAAATATCTGTCATGATGTCTAATGCTTGCACCATCCATAATATGCTACTTTCAGACATATAAGTCAACAGTGATATTTTAAGAAAGAGGACATGTTTTTCTTTTTCAGTTTTCTCATTTCAAACCTGTAAAATAGGTTACAAAACTAATTCATATCACTTCCATGGTTGACTAGCTTTTCATGGATTTCTTTTCACTGTCCAGCATCTGCCAGAGAGTAGAAAAAATAATTTAACCCTATTTCGATTTTCTTCAGGCTTGTGTTGGTATTATAGCACAAGGAGAAAACGAAACATTCTGAGGAATTTGCTGGTATGACTAATAACTGATTCTCTCACACTTTCCAAACAGCCAGTTTTAATCAATAAGTCACACGCCTGATGCAGCTATTGGTTATACAGTCTGTTGTACATTTTTTGTCAAATTTGTCAAGGTAATGTCAAGCATACTGACTTACATTACAGGAAAGGGTAGCAGGTATGCATTAATGAAAAATAAAAAAAACTGTTTTCTTTTCTTTAGCTTGTATTACCAAGCAGTTATTTTTATTTGTATTGACTGCACCAATTAATATGATGTGTGTTGCGGAATATCCATAAATCTGAAATTAGTTTCAATGGACTGGATGATTTTCACACACCAGTCTACAGACATTTGCATCAGATAAATGTTGCTTTTACTCAGCAGTGCAATACTGTCACAATCTGTTTTATTTGAACACTTCAAATAATATTATTTAAATTGAAATATCACTAAGAGGGACCATACTGTCTGCTCATCTAAACTTACTAAATCAACAGCCCATTAATCAGAACCTTGTGTGAATGATAAGGCATCAATAGGTGGGCTTAAATAATATTTCAGAGCTGTTTAGAATGATTCCTGTGATTAAATTGATGACGCAGCAGTGCAGCATTGGCATGAGCGTGTACCATTCCTGAGTGTTTTGGTTGAAATGTTAAACAAAGGCCCCATCCATCTGGGAAATCCCAGCAATTATAATATTCACTTGGATCAGTAAATCAGTGTATAATAAATGAGATTTAAAATTTGTGTGGGATCTTCAAAAGGGAAAGCTACTCCTATTAATCTTTTAATACTTACATACTGCCCTTCCAACCTTGAACGCATTGCGCTATAATTCATTTTACCAGTGATCTATTATTTTTGTGTCCCCTTATCACTTGCTTGTTGCTAATATTTTCTTCCATGCCTAGACACAAAGGACTTCTTACTTTCAAGATAGTTCTTAACCATTCCTATGAATGGTTATTTAACCTATGAACTTACTGAAAATATTGTGCAATTTCAATTTCATCATGGGAAAGCAACCTTATTAAATTGTCTTTAGGTCTCCATAATGCAATTTAGTAGGCATGGATACACCAGATAATGCATCTGTTCATGTGCACATGCACAAGTATATTTTCATAAAGATCGTTTAATCATTATTACGCATTGCTATTCTTCTCCATTTTTTTTAAATCTCTTCTATCTTCCTTCTTCCATATGAATTTAAGTATTCCAATACATAATTCTGTACACATAAAACCTTAATTTATCCATCCATTCAAAATCTTTAAAAAATATTTTTTGCCAATCCCTTAAATTTTTAGACATTTCATACCCTAGTCCATCTAGCCCTGCAGCAGAAACTGTATGTACTTGTCCTAATACTGTATCTAGCTCATTTAAAGAAATTCCCTTTTCCAATTCACTTTTTTCTGTTAACTTTTTTATTTTCCACATTTTTTTTCACTACCTTCTTTTTTCATCAAACATTTCTTGTTCATATTGTATTACATTATTCATAATCTTTTCCTGTTTTTTTTTTCTGTTTATCCTTTTACATTTTTATTTCTCTCATTACACTACCATCTTCCTTTACTAATCTGTTTATGTAACTTGATACGTCTTCCCCAGGATTCAATAAACTCCACTGAGGCTTCGCACAGGGCCTACACAGCACCTGCTACCATGACAGTGCTCAACTCGCAGCATTGCACATCGCATATTAATGAGGTGCGGTGCATCTAAGGAAGGTTTCGAGGCTCGGGGCAGTGTTGCTGGCTGCAAAACCTTGTAAGCAAATGTGGATAGCAATTCCGTGTAAGTAAATCAAAGCACCAACAGTATGCAGATTTACTCAAAATCCCACAATGACCACCAGGACTACATAGATAGCACTGATTTTACACATTTCTCCACAAAGGCCAACATAATGCAAGGATATGTAAATAGAATAGGGACATAAAATGTTTCATAGACATGTGTTACAATGAAACAGAAACATACCTGTCATCCCCTTTGAGCAAGACCAAAGTCATACATAACGGGGGGACAACAGCTCAAAAAATATGTACAGATAAGTAATATTGCACTTGCACACCTAGAGAGTTGATAGAATAAATAGGTTGTACATTAGCAAGAATTACCTGAATAGCATATACATACACCTGGACTTGAATCCAGTACAATCTGGCCTCAGAAAGGAATGGATCAAAGCATTAATAGGTGGTGCCACAGAGTCAGTTAAGTAGCACCTGTATTTTATACAATCAATAGTAACTGTCACACTTTAGCAAAGATTTCACTTTGTACTCCTCAGTGCTTGTTGCCCATATCACCACTGTCCTATTTTCCGCATTTCCTTTTATAAAACATGATTGTGCAATGGTGCATATTGCGCACCATCGCTAAGCAATCATGAATGACACCTATCTATAAATGTATGTCAATGTATCATAGACACCTGTAAAAGTACTACTTACACCTGTATTAGAACCCAGTACCATTTAACTCAAACAACAAGGATATATCAATGCATCAACACATGCTGCCACAGAGTCAGTTTTGCAGTACATGTATTTCATACAATCAATCCTAACCGTCACAGTTTAGCAGGGGATTCCTTTTGTTCTTCGTCCTGCTTGCTTCCCATATCACCTCTGTTCTTTGTTCCCAATTTATATCATTTAAAGCATTATTGTGTGATGGAGCACATTGCTCACCAGCCCACAGCAACACTGATACAAAGCAGTTAAATGTATTATATACAACTGTATTCAGACCCAATGCCATCTGGCACCAAAAAGGAATGTATCGCTGCATTAAGTGTATTAATACCTATTGCCACAGAGTCAGTTAAGTACCAGGTGTCTGAAACAGCAGTTAAGTCTGCCATCTGCTAAAATATACCTGCTACTCAACTGAGTCTGTGGCACAACCTATTGATGCATTGATTCATTCCATTTTGGGGCCAGATGGTAATGGGTTCCAATAGAGGTATATGTAACACTTTCAAATACTTTTACTGTTGCTCCACTTAACATCGCACAAACGTGGTGCTTGGAGGTGTGCAATGCTGAGCACCATGTCTGCATGATGGTAAGCATCACACGACACTTTCAGTGTGTGCATTCCAGTAGTGATGGCTACAATTGGTAGGAAAACAGCATTCTACATTGGTCTTAATCCATGTAAGGCATGGCAGGTATGTGTGATGAGGGACTGAGATTCTGTGCTAAATGATGGGGCATCCAGGAGTCCAAAGTGTTTGTTGGACTTCTAGTGAAGGAACATGGGCCCAAGAAGCTATTGCAGAGGGACTATTCCAGCTTAGAGTACAAGTCAGAAGCATGGGCTATTTTTGCTTGGCTGTGACCAGTGCTACAGGTATCCCAGCACTGGTGAGCAATGTAGACCCCACTACAATGAACTCCACAGGAGAAAGAGGGATACTCTCGAACATTGAATTAAGGAATATAGAACTGTGGGACCCCACAGATGTGTAAGTATCAGTTACAGAGACTACTTGTAAGAGTTAAAAGATGAATATAATCAGGACTGGTAATCATGATTGTATTCTGTTCTGTTATGTTTTTTCCACAGCTGCTACAGAGAGAGAACTGAATGTGTGAACCCAGGGGGCTAGATTGGTCCAGAAGAAAGAAGCATGTGGTATGTATCCATGAGAACAGTACTGTTACTGTAGCATTAAATGTTAAAGACAGCTTTTTTTTTGGTATTTTATACAATTGTATCAAACTGAACATGCATATCTCAACTGTAAAAGCAAGTATGCATGCATTAGTCTGTAGCACAAAGCAACAGTTCCATATTCTAAAATAAAAGTGAACATGCATCTTGCAACTGTAAAAGGAAACTATGCATGCATTAGTCTGTAGGACAAAACAGCAAGACAGTATTAGAGAGTAGTCAGAGGCTGTGGGTTCAAAAACCACACGTCCCAACTATACATAATGTTAAGTTTTCATCAATATTGCAATGCAAATTCAGAACTCTATGCCAATAGCACAAATGGTCTGTTGCAAACTGTAATCAGTATAACTGGAAAACACATATGTGCAATATATCCACACATAAAAGGATTACTTGCTGCAATCTGTAGTATAGTGTGCATCTGTTATGAGGTGGTAGTCTTAAAAGTAAAAATGTTATTTGTTAAAAGTTAGCAGTCTTACAAGTAAAGGTTACAGAATAGAGTCAAATAATTGTATCAATGCATTATACGTCACATATGAAGTTACTAATGTTATACCTTTTTTCTCTCACTCCAACCCTTATCTTCCCTCTTTTTTTTTTCCATAGTACAGTGGGGTAGGAATGCTCCAGAGTATCCTCATGCACCCACTCCACCAGCTCCGGTATTGAGGCTCAGCACATTTGGGATGCAACCTGGCAGCACCCCCTCTCCTGCCCCTGCATTACCTGACCTCTCAGGTAGCTCTGCCCTGCTGGATAGGCCACTGGGTCCCTCTGCTAGCAGTCGTGAAGGTGGTGATTTTACCACCTGTGATAAACTGCCAGGATTTCTGTGGAGTATTCTGTGAGCACTGTTGGTGCATTCCTATGCTGGATAGAGTGCCTGCTCTCCATCATTGTACAGAACACTAGGAGGAGATGTAGACATCAGGCACTGCAGCCATCAGTGCAGTGAGGTGACAGTGATGACAGTCCAGTGGGTGAGGACTTGATTCTCACTGTCTCCCAGCTTGACAACCATGGATTCTGGATGTCCCCACCCTCACCCCAACCATGGTGCTCACTAATCTCATGTCACATCTCTCTCTGGAGGTAACAGTGTACATTCAGCTAATATTCTGCACATATGATCATTTTTTTACTCTTGAACAAATGGATAGCTATGGTTCTTTCCTACCTCCCTACTACACATTCCTGCCCTGCTTTCACTTTGTTTTTCCCTCTTCATGCACCCCATTTTACCACTTTCCTATCTTCCCCATTTCTTTTCTTTAAAGGCTTATTGCATGATGGTGCACATCACACACCTATGCAAAGCAATGGTGAATGGCAGCAATATATGTGCATTATTTAAAAGTATCATAGACACTTGTAAAAGTACAACCTACACCTGTATTCAAACTCAGTAACATTTGCCTCCAACAAAAATACATGAACATCTGCTGCCACAGAATCATTTAATTAGCAGATATATTTTAGAGACTCAATACAATCTGTTAGACTTAAGCAATGTGGCTCGAGTTTGTGCACTCTTTACTTATGCACAATCCCCCTTAGTTGCTGCACTATATATCTCTGGTGTATTATAAATAGAGCTTTATCTAATACTTTTAACTGCTTTTTGCATAACCGTTGCAAATGTAGAATGATGATCCAATCACAGTTATCGGGCTTACTGCAAGTGCGTACACTGTTGGAAATTGTTGTGAGTACCTACCATCTCACAAACACAGTGCTCAGCAGTGTGTAATGGTAAGCAGAATACAGCATTAATAAGCAATGCAATTTCAGGGTTATTGGCTGTACAGGCCAACACATGGATATATTGTAAATATATGACATATACTTAGATCGGGCCCTTAGTTTGCAAAGTTTCCACATGTAGTTGTATGTCATACAAAGGAAATGGACAAGAAGCATCTATAATAAAGCATCATATATACAGCTCCATAGCTCAGCTTGCAGCAGGTTTATGCGATGGTTAAGAAAGTGTAGATGCATGCAAGATATACCTGTTTGTGCATAGATAAACAGTGCGCAAATGTGAGCCACACTGCTAATGTCTGACAGTTACTACTGAGTATCTAACATATACATGTTGGTTATCAGCACTGCATTTGCAGAATGGTAAGCAGAGTGCAACAGTGGCAAGCAATTCAATATCAGGGTTAAAGCATGTACAGGCAGGTATGTATGTGTTGTTGGGAAAAGTGAAGGCCATGCTGGTCCAGATAGTAAGAATACATTTAGAGGATTATAGCACACAGTATACACGCAGACATACATTTGATCATAAATGTGATAATACATGGATTACTAAATCAATAAAAGTAATAGTGTATGGAATATGCTGTATTCAACCCAGAATCATGTGCATGGCAGTCCTACACTTACACCTGTTGCCACAAGAAGGTTGGGGAAACAGTTGTCTATGCTGCACTTCACTGCTGTAAACTGCAATGTCACAGCAGTAAAACAAGGGTTGCACACTCTGTACTAGAATTCAGAACATCTGTACTGCAGGCCAGGTTTTTTTGATGGTCAAGAGCATTATTTGAATGTATATGGTTTCTATTTTTGGCTGTCTGCTTCCTAGGTGGTTCATTTTTTCCTGTTTCTGCAATGCTGTGCTTCGAGCAAACCAGATAAGCACAACCAAACCTGAAATGTATTTGTTCTCCATTTCCTCTGTTTGCACTTTGTGGCACATCACACAAAAAGTGGAATTAAAAACAAGAAAAAAGAGGGAGACGTGAAATGAGGAAAAGCAATGCATGGCATACACAGTAGAAATTTATAGTACACATGAGATATTTCTACATAGTTTGGTATTTGAACTCTCACACCAATTCAGCCTCAGAAAAGAGGATGGATGCCTTATTCCTCTTTGCTAAACAAAAAGCTTTGCAGCAAAGAATTGAAGTCATTCTTCGCACAACCAACTGCAACTGATTGTACACTGGTATCAAGCCATCAGCTTGTTATTTGTACATTTAATTATCTTTATTATATTTGAATGTAGTGCACTTAGTGATCATACAACCTGTTCTGATTATGCATGCAAATATGCACCTGTGTCTTACATTTCTGTGTTTCTTGGTAATTCATCACTTATCTGACCAGTAGTGTGAGACATGCGGTGTGTAAGCCATTCTATATCACTGGCCTTAAAATGTGTGAGGAGATTAATTGGGAGTAATATGATATGCAGTTGCCAGCAACTGAAGACCAGGTTGGATGGCACATACAAGAATATACTGTTCTTTTGAGGAAGCATAGGTGAGTTACTATTATGGCAGAAGCAAGGGTAAACTGCTCTTTTGGGGGAGGGACAAAGCTCAGTCACTGTTATGGCACAAACAATGATATGATGCTCTTGTTACTCTACTTTTTCTGCATCCTACCTGTTTTATCCTTGGAGGGCTGTGAAGTCATAAACTGCAATGTGTATCATTACTTTGTAACTTCTCTCTTTAAAAAAATACCAGTACAAAGGATGGTGCTAAACTGAGGGCATGCACTGATCATAAGCACTTTTGAGAGATATGACTATGTGAATCTTTGATGCCTGAGGCTTATGACTTACTAATGGATACATATAAATAAAATAAGTCTCTGCTGTCAAATGTAAAGTTACTTTCTGTACAAATCCACCACTATTTACCTGATTACTGTACCAAGTTAAGAAATACAAGAATATGCCATAATATTATTAAATCATACACTCCAGGTTCAGGACTTATCTTGGAAATGCAGCAGTTGACACAGTTTTAGTTCAGAGCTGACTCTGTCACACTGCAAGCAATACATAGCTAATACCTGGGGAGGTAAAAATTGCGTGCATTGCCTGGCATCAATTTTACTACATGTACAAGAGAAGGAGAGAGGTATTAGGCACCTAGTTGGTCAGTGAATGTGCTATGCATTGTCCCTTAGCTAAAGCAAGTGCATACTGAATGTGCATATGTCTGCCTCCAGCCACAGCATCTGGTGGTTCACCCTCTGAGTCCTCCTCTGACTGTGGTTGTGGTGACCTAGGCATTGCTGGGGGGATGTGAGTCAGTTTTCTTTCCTGATCCTATTGCAGCTGTTCCACAGGTTCAGACGGTGCACCATAGCACATACTGTGAAGATTTGTGCACATGTGCATGGATTATACCACCAGATGTATCTAGGCACTGGAACCATGACTTCAGCAGCCCAAACACATACCCTTTAATATTTCTGGCTTGAGTGTGTGCCTCATTATGGCATTCCTCCATGGCTGTGTGTGTACTTCTGATGAGTGCCATCAGCCATGGTTCCAGTGCATAGTTAGTATCCCCCAGTAAATGGCCCTGTGGAGTGTCCTCCCTAGCAAACATCTGGTACAGCTGTGATGTGTGCCAGATGTGGGAATCATGATAACTGCCAGGGTTGTTAGCACACACATTCAAGATAATTCCATGGGCATTATACACAAATTGGCACTTGATGGAGTGGTACCCCATGTGGTTAATGTAGATTCTTCCTTGCTCACCAGGTGGTGCCTTCTTATATACATAAGTGTACTGTATGGACCCAATACTTCAGGGTAGTGCACTAATGGTAGAACTGTTGCATATTGCTGCCCTCTCCTCAGAACTAGGGAGAAAACATATGTGCTCACTGGCTTGTATAAGCATAGTATCCAGAAACTGGTGGAGAATCCTGGATGCTGATACCTGTGACACACCCACAATGTCCCCAGCTGGTTTTTGAACTGTACCTGTAGCTAAGATTCTAAGAGCTACATATACCTTAGTTTCCACTGGTATGGGTTCCCCTCAGTTGGCTCTGGCTCTGAGTTGAGGTCGACAGAGATTACAGAGTCCTTGTAGTGTATCCCTGTCCACCCTGTGGTGCTCTACAATTTCCATGTCATGTAGCATCTGAAAAGTTACCCAGGGCCTGAAAACCCTTCTCCTTCTCAGCCTAGGCCTACTGGCACCAGCAGCAGCACCATTTGCTTTAGCCTGTAGCATATACAGATAGATCAAAGCAGCAGCAGCCCCTAGGATTGTGTCCCTGTTGATTTTCCATGTCTTTACTCCAATAGTATTGAAGTATGCAGGAAAAAAACAGTATGGAGTCCACGTGGAAGCTTTATAGCTTGTTGAATAGCTCTGCTATGTTGGATTGGTTCATTAACATGCAATTCACCCTTTTATGCTGTAATTAGCATCTATTAAACACACCTGTTGCTTGCTCATTAGTGTGCTATGCACACCTCCATGCACCTTTGTGCACTTCCAAGTAAATAAGGTAAGCACAGGTAAAACTGGTATTATGTACCTCTGTTCCTGTGATATTGGGTAAAAGTGGAGCACAAAAAGGGAAGGAAAGGTTGCACACCCTGTACTAGAACCCAGGACCATCTATAATCCAGCCCTAACATACACATGCTGCCACAGGAATAGTTACATGACAAGCATAGGGAAACCTACCATTCATTCCCCTGTTTGTCATGATTGCACTAAGCCCAGTATTACACAATGACAAAAATAATAAAAAAGTACTTAAAACGGACAGAGACAACACATTTTGCCAACAAATGAAGAGGAGGTTGCATCTTAATGAAACAGAATGTGTGAATCGTGCACTGCTTACATGCATTTTCATCCTTCACAGACATACATGTACACATCTGTAAGTCTAACATGGCACACCCCCCTTATGCCATCATTCACTGTTGCCATCCATTGAATAAAAACACTGAGGCATTACCTACATGACGTGAGCATCCCTACATGGCTCCAATGTATTGGGATACAGCAATTCTAATGAGGTCAGACCTCATTTTCATTTTCTTCATGCTGACAGCCCTGAATCTATATGGTTGTCAACTGTGTAGCCAGGGAAACTGAAGGGGAGATTAATGTTGAGCACACAAGGGAGGGTATTACTTTGCCATATAACTGCACTGAGGACTACTTTTTTTGAGAAAATATGCTTGCATTTCATCAGCTACATACTGCTATGCTTACATGCCACTATGAATAGTCTGTTTCATGGGGTTTACACTTGTAGCTGTCTTCATTAGTTACAAGTGTATTCTTCATTCTGGGGTGGGGAGTGAATCTGCATTTATGTCATGGCACTTAAAAAGGATGTATTGCTGTTGTTCTCCTTTTGTTGCATTCACCCGGTATAGAACTGGAATTATGTACCTGCTGTCACATGTTAAGGTCAGTTCTGTACAACTTTAACAACTTTTACTTGCTGTTCTGTCTTTGTAGACTCCTTTTCATGGCTGTATTCAAAAAGTTTTCAAATACATGGGAAACCCCAGCACAGATTCTATATGGTAGTTTTAGAGCTTGATTCTATATGATAATTTGAGCTTGTTGAATCACTCCACCATGTTAGTTTGCTTGATCAGCATACAGTTCAGCTACTTATGCTGTAATTAGCATGCCACTGTATTTACCTTCTTTATATGTGAGTATGCACCACTACACGGAGTATACTGAATCAATATATGCACGGCCATGTTCACATCATGCCGCAATGCACACATGGTGAAAAATGACTGTGCTGGCTTTCTTGAATCCTTCCTTCTCTACTTCCTTTTAAAATATCTTTGCTTATATAACAATATTTGCATTTGTTCTTGATTTCTTTCATATTAATTCTTTCTTTGTGAAAGTACTTTTAATCATTATTTTATATTTTTCTTTCTCTACTTTTCTTATATCATATTGCTATTGTAAAAAAATATATTGTTATTTTTTCCTTAAATATCACCCATCATCATTCTGACAATTTTTTTTATAATGTTCTCATAGTAATATGATCTTTCCATAACTGTATTACTACCTCTGTCCTCCTTAATTCCATGCTTTTTCATTTATCTTTTTTATTCATTTGCCTATGTTTATATATTCCTTGTTTTCTTTTATTTCTAGCCAGATTACAAGATGATCAGAAATACCATTTTTAACTACCTCCCTTTTTCCTATAACTAAACCATCTGATACTATGAAATAATCTATTGCAGTTCCATACATACCATTTTTGTAAGTCCATAAATTTTTGTCCCAAAGTTTTATCACCACATCTTATAACTTCAAACATTTTGTTTATATAATTTTATTTCTTTTTATACTTGCCTGTTAAATCACAGTTAAAGTCTCCTGTTATTATAATATTCATATTTATCACTACATAGTCTAAAACCTGATGACATAAGCTTTCCCTTTCTTTACAGTTAGTATAAGCATACAATGTTATAATTCTATAGACTTGTTATTTCCATTTTAAATCTACAACGGTTAATCTTTCCATTTTTGCTAAAGTTACATTTAATATCTTTACTGCATTTCTACAGAATGCAGAACATCTCTAATTTCCCAAATTCAAGATTATCTGTCCTCCCCATAGTTTTTCATTTAGTTTTATTTATTTATTTTACATTTGTTGACCAGGATAGTCTGATTGGATGCATGTTCATTTTCATCGGAGGCCTGGGTAGAAAAGCTCCAAGGTAAACAGAAACATTAAAAACATGTTACAATTATAATTTTGACAAAGAGTACATAAGCAAATAATAATAAACATGTTCCACAGGTTAGAGTTAAACCCTGGTGAAAGCCAGGGGTAAATTAAACAGTAGCTGATTAATAGATTTCTCTAGAAGAGAGTTAGCCAGGCTTGATACAATGACATAGCCAGTTTAGTGCCAGATGTTTTTTGAGTCTAGTTTTAAATTGACCTAGGGAGGAGAGTAAAGTAATGTCAGCTGGAAGTGAGTTCCAGGATCTGCCTACAGAGTTTGCAAAGAGAGTCACTAGCTACATTGTTAATTTTGCTTGTCTGAATTAGTAGTCTGTTAGAGGATCTAAGCAGTCATGGATTGTGATAGGGGGTGATAAGATTTTTAAGTGCAGGAGTATTATCCAGATTATAAAGGATTTTATAAGTCATGATCAGTTGGTTATACTGAATTAGACTGGGTAGTTCAAGCTAACCAAGCTGGTTAAGGTTGATGCAATGATGTGTTCTAAAAGGCAGCCCAGTGGCAAACTTGGCAATTTGGTTATAGCAGGGTGAGAGTTTAAGTACAGTCTTGTTTATATTAGAGAGTATAGGGGATGCATACAGAAGTGTTGAGAGAAGGTGAAAGCGAGCTATGGCAATTTTAGCTGGAGGGGTTAGGAAAGTTTTTATTCTGTAAAGTGACCCTAGTTTTTTATTGATGGTTTTGATCAATTGGTTTACATGTGGGTCAAATTTTAGATTGCTATCTATAATTACACCTAGTAGTTTTTAGAGGGGTCAGGGGAGATTAATGTGCCATCATTTGCATTTATGGCAAAGGTAAAAGCAGGAGACCTTTGTGTTGGTGAGAATAACAGCATTTTAGTTTTTTGAGGATTTAGTATCAAACGACGTTCAGAAAGCCAGTTTTCTATAGTGTTAAAGATGGACTGGGCAGCAGACTTTAAGTCTGTTGGAGATGTGGTGGAGCAGATCAGGTGGAGTCATCAGCGTAATAGGATACAGCTGACTTTTGGGATGACATTTTACAGGTCGTTAATGAAGATGGAAAACAGCAGGGGCCCTAGTATAGAGCCTTGTGGTACTCCAAGGGTGTTGGATAGTAGGTTAGAAAGTTTGTTCTGCCAAAAAACAGCCTGCTGTCTCCCATTCAGGTAAGATGTAAACCACTGAAGGGCCTTAATATCTAGACAGACTGTTTGCAGGGTGTGCATTAGAAGTTGGTGGTCAACCATGTCGAATGCCTTGGAAAGATCCAAGAAGAGGGCAAAGGATACGTGATTGTTGTTGCGATTATGGTTTACGGTGTTGGTGAAAGCTAGTAGGGCTGAAGTAGTGCTGTGGTGCGGATGTAAGCCATGTTGGATATCTGCCATGAGGTGATTCTGGATTAGGTGGTGCATGAGTTGTCTGTGAATACATTTTTCCATAATTTTTGCAAGTGGAGAGAGTATGGCTATTGGTCTATAATTGGAGAATTCAGTAGAGCTGCCTCCTTTATGAAGTGGGATTACATAGGATATTTTCCAGATGGTGGGAATTCTAGCTTCTGTTATGGTTCGATGAATTAGTATTGATATTGGGTAGGCAATAGCATCAGCTGATTTTTGAAAGTACTCTGCAGGGAGTGGATCAGCAGAGAGTGTGGTGGGTTTTAATTTTTTGATCAAGGTACAGATAAGTGACGTGGTCACTGGTTGAAAGCTGAATGAGAGTAGGTTTCTAGGGTGGTGCTTTCAGGACCAGGGGAGTGAGGAGGTAGTTGGCTTGCTAGGGCTTGAATTGGCTCAGTAAAGAATCGGTTAAAACTATCTGAAAACATCCTCGGGGGGTTTATCAATAGTAGCAGCTGGGATGGTGGTAGAAGTTTGTCCAGGATGAAGAAGATTATTCAAACCTGCCCAAAACTTCTAAGGGTTGTTTTGATTTACTGTCTGTAAGTTGCAGTAGTATTGTTTTTGTCTTGTAAATTTTTTTTTGGTTTTGTTCTTAGATTGCCTATATTTAATTTGATATTAGGGGGTCCTTAGTAGAATGCCATAAAGCCCATAATTGCAATTAACAAGGTTTCCTAGGTTTCTTAGGGCTTCCTAGAGCTGTAAGGTAAGTATTTTAGTTCTTAAATTACACCAGTTTTAGCACTTAATTTTGTTAGCTATAGATTTGCTATTTTTAAATACAATTTTTTAGTAAGAGTCCTATAGTTAATGTATTTTGAGGGAAATTTTAAGGTTAGGAATACAATAGCTGGAGGGGGCAGGGGTAAACTACACTTTAGCTAGTGTTGTGAGTTAGCCAGTTTGTAATGAGGACAAACCGGGGATACTGCTCAACTTTCTTGCTGTGCAGGCACAACGAACAGAGGGGTAGGGAAGGTACAACAGCTAGAGGATGAAATGAATGTGAGTTAGGTAGTAGAGAGTTTGATTAAAGATGGCACCCTAGGAGGGGGCTGACTGAAGATAATCAAGGTGTGGGGGTGGGAGTAGCAGATAGGTAGAATGGAGTAGAGAGCAGCCAGGACAGGATTAACCAGGAACTTATGGACCCCCCCCCCCCCAGGGAAAAGGGCTGAAAAACTGTCAGTGTAAGGTTAGGAATAACCTTAAAAATGTCAGTATCTAACAAAAGACTGATCTGAGTAGCTGTGGAATACTTGAAATAATTATCACTGCAAGCACACAAACAGGGTTGTTTGGCAGTTATGGAGATAGTTGTGATTAGTATAGAAACTATAATGAAAGTAGAAGCTTGGGACTGGAACACTGTGTGATTGTAAGACCGATTCAAGGTAGTATAGCCCAGTCTATTGGCAATTGGCTGTATCCCTTCACTGTTGTTGTGCATACACCTTTAAGCCTCAACAGTGTATGAAAACTAAATTGTAATTCACCTATTACAGTCGAAAAGCTGGAGGTAGTCAGATTCTTGCTTCCCAGAGGTTTTACTTAGTTAAGATAGCCAGGTCCAGTGGAGAAGGTAGAAATTGATTTATGCAGTTAATCCCATGTGGGGGTCAGGGCCACGCAGGAAAGAAACCCGTGCAAACTGAAAAATAAAGGTAAATAAGGCAGAATTAGTGCAAAAGTTACAAGAATGTGAAGTGGAGAGCATGCAAGGAATAGAGATGGAGAGTAAAATTAATTATATTGCATACATTATAATTAAAATTGATTATAGTGCATACAGTACCAGCTCTGTAAAACCACAGACTAACAGCAGTATCTGTGATCTTTCTTTTGTTAAAAACCTTGTGCCTTCCAATATAATTACATCTCATCACATGTATTACACCACTCCAAAATTCCTATTCTTCTTACTATAATCTTAATACTATTCCCATTTACAGAAACCACTCTAAAATTTTCATTTTCCCTTTTCCGTAGATTCATGGTTTCATAACTAATTACTGAGATACCTTTCTTAATGGACCATTGTAAGCCTAACCAAGTAAGCCTAACCAAGTCAAATACCTTAACCATTATACTAAGCCCCAATGTTTAGCTGCATGTATTCTTTTTCATCCATTTCCTTTCTTTTTTATTTTGTTCTTATTCCTTTAAATTTTCTTTTTCTGTCTTTTAGCAATAGAAGTTTTCCACTTTTACTACCTCCCAGTCTATGTCTTCTTCATCAATTATTTCAGAACCTACTTCCATGTCCACTTTATTATTTTTTTTTCTTATCCAATTTTTCTTCTATTTCTACTATGTCTAAATGTTTTCTCTTTGTTCATTTTCTTCTCTTTCTTTTTCTTTTTCCTGTTATTTCAGTTTTTCAATCCAGTGATGTCCCCACAAATTATCACATTAATAACAACGTCTTAAGCACACAGTCAGTTGTGAGGGATTTGGGCACCCAGATTGACAGCAACCTAACTTTTGACCACCATGTTGCTTCCATTGTACAGAAACCTTTCTACATTGGCCACCTCATAAGTAAGGATAGCTCATCCAGGAACAAGGAGGTCATAACATCCTTGTATTCTTCCCTTATAAGGCCCGTTACTGAGTACAGTGCCCCATTTGGCATGTACCTCGCAAAGAACATGCAGCAGCTGGAGAGACCACAGAGGTTCCTCACCAGGAGAATCCAGGGCCTCAAAAATCTACCATTACAGATAGGTTGAAAGCCCTATCCCTGTGTTCTGTTTTATACAGACTCCTCAGAAGTGACCTCTGTCTGACATATAAGGCGATTTCGGACTCCACCTTGATGGGACTGCTGCATATCTGCAAGTGAAGCTCCACTTGAGTAACCCACACATGCGGCCTCAACCTGGTCTGTGACATCACTAGGACTTGTTGGCAGGACAGATTTGTGCCCCAGAGACTCCCCCATCTGTAGAATAGACTCCCTCTCTATGTCAAACAGAGTATCTCTTTACCCCTTTTTAAGTGTAACCTGGATAACCAGATGGGAACTAGAAAATGGATCCTTGGGATTCCACCCATGTCCCTGCTGAACAGGGGCATCGGGTACTGATTTGTCTATACATGGGCTAAACTCTTGGCTAGCTTCTAAGGGCCTCAGGGCCAATATCCCAGTAAAGTCCTATGATACTATGATCCATAAATAACCACTTTTGTTACATTTATAATATTTCAATTCACATTTTCTTGCATCATGTCCCATTTACCCACAAATATAGCATTTTCTTTTGTCATAGTTACTTATCTAATGCCCCCTGTATTTTACAACACCCCTATTCCCCTCCACATTAATCATGCTTGGTATATGTATATATTTTTTTCTTTTTTCTTTTAACACAATATTACTATCCTAGCCACAAGTCCA